>NC_084758.1:33714555-33897972 GCF_033978785.1 Entelurus aequoreus | reverse complement strand
TAGTGTCTACTGTAGTAGGCGTTCACGTGTACCTAATAAAGTGTCAACTATAGTAGACATCCATGTACCTAATGTAGTGTCTACTGTAGTAGACGTTCACGTGTACCTAATAAAGTGTCAACTATAGTAGACATCCATGTACCTAATGTAGTGTCTACTGTAGTAGACGTTCACGTGTACCTAATAAAGTGTCAACTATAGTAGACATCATGTACCTAATGTAGTGTCTACTGTAGTAGGCGTTCACGTGTACCTAATAAAGTGTCAACTGTAGTAGACATCCATGTACCTAATGTAGTGTCTACTGTAGTAGGCGTTCACGTGTACCTAATAAAGTGTCAACTATAGTAGACATCCATGTACCTAATGTAGTGTCTACTGTAGTAGACGTTCACGTGTACCTAATAAAGTGTCAACTGTAGTAGACATCCATGTACCTAATGTAGTGTCTACTGTAGTAGGCGTTCACGTGTACCTAATAAAGTGTCAACTATAGTAGACATCCATGTACCTAATGTAGTGTCTACTGTAGTAGACGTTCACGTGTACCTAATAAAGTGTCAACTATAGTAGACATCCATGTACCTAATGTAGTGTCTACTGTAGTAGACGTTCACGTGTACCTAATAAAGTGTCAACTATAGTAGACATCCATGTACCTAATGTAGTGTCTACTGTAGTAGGCGTTCACGTGTACCTAATAAAGTGTCAACTGTAGTAGACATCCATGTACCTAATGTAGTGTCTACTGTAGTAGGCGTTCACGTGTACCTAATAAAGTGTCAACTGTAGTAGACATCCATGTACCTAATGTAGTGTCTACTGTAGTAGACGTTCACGTGTACCTAATAAAGTGTCAACTATAGTAGACATCCATGTACCTAATGTAGTGTCTACTGTAGTAGACGTGTTCACGTGTACCTAATAAAGTGTCAACTATAGTAGACATCCATGTACCTAATGTAGTGTCTACTGTAGTAGACGTTCACGTGTACCTAATAAAGTGTCAACTATAGTAGACATCCATGTACCTAATGTAGTGTCTACTGTAGTAGACGTTCACGTGTACCTAATAAAGTGTCAACTATAGTAGACATCCATGTACCTAATGTAGTGTCTACTGTAGTAGGCGTTCACGTGTACCTAATAAAGTGTCAACTGTAGTAGACATCCATGTACCTAATGTAGTGTCTACTGTAGTAGGCGTTCACGTGTACCTAATAAAGTGTCAACTGTAGTAGACATCCATGTACCTAATGTAGTGTCTACTGTAGTAGGCGTTCACGTGTACCTAATAAAGTGTCAACTATAGTAGACATCCATGTACCTAATGTAGTGTCTACTGTAGTAGACGTTCACGTGTACCTAATAAAGTGTCAACTATAGTAGACATCCATGTACCTAACGTAGTGTCCACTGTAGTAGACGTTCACGTGTACCTAATAAAGTGTCAACTGTAGTAGACATCCATGTACCTAATGTAGTGTCTACTGTAGTAGACGTTCACGTGTACCTAATAAAGTGTCAACTATAGTAGACATCCATGTACCTAATGTAGTGTCTACTGTAGTAGGCGTTCACGTGTACCTAATAAAGTGTCAACTGTAGTAGACATCCATGTACCTAATGTAGTGTCCACTGTAGTAGACGTTCACGTGTACCTAATAAAGTGTCAACTGTAGTAGACATCCATGTACCTAATGTAGTGTCTACTATAGTAGGCGTTCACGTGTACCTAATAAAGTGTCAACTGTAGTAGACATCCATGTACCAAATGTAGTGTCTACTGTAGTAGGCGTTCACGTGTACCTAATAAAGTGTCAACTATAGTAGACATCCATGTACCTAATGTAGTGTCTACTATAGTAGGCGTTCACGTGTACCTAATAAAGTGTCTACTGTAGTAGACATCCATGTACCTAATGTAGTGTCTACTGTAGTAGGCGTTCACGTGTACCTAATGTAGTGTCTACTGTAGTAGACATCCATGTACCTAATGTAGTGTCTACTGTAGTAGGCGTTCACGTGTACCTAATAAAGTGTCAACTATAGTAGACATCCATGTACCTAATGTAGTGTCTACTGTAGTAGACGTTCACGTGTACCTAATAAAGTGTCAACTATAGTAGACATCCATGTACCTAATGTAGTGTCTACTGTAGTAGGCGTTCACGTGTACCTAATAAAGTGTCAACTATAGTAGACATCCATGTACCTAATGTAGTGTCTACTGTAGTAGGCGTTCACGTGTACCTAATAAAGTGTCAACTGTAGTAGACATCCATGTACCTAATGTAGTGTCTACTGTAGTAGGCGTTCACGTGTACCTAATAAAGTGTCAACTATAGTAGACATCCATGTACCTAATGTAGTGTCTACTGTAGTAGGCGTTCACGTGTACCTAATAAAGTGTCAACTGTAGTAGACATCCATGTACCTAATGTAGTGTCTACTGTAGTAGACGTTCACGTGTACCTAATAAAGTGTCAACTGTAGTAGACATCCATGTACCTAATGTAGTGTCTACTGTAGTAGACGTTCACGTGTACCTAATAAAGTGTCAACTATAGTAGACATCCATGTACCTAATGTAGTGTCTACTGTAGTAGACGTTCACGTGTACCTAATAAAGTGTCAACTATAGTAGACATCCATGTACCTAATGTAGTGTCTACTGTAGTAGACGTTCACGTGTACCTAATAAAGTGTCAACTGTAGTAGACATCCATGTACCTAATGTAGTGTCTACTGTAGTAGGCGTTCACGTGTACCTAATAAAGTGTCAACTGTAGTAGACATCCATGTACCTAATGTAGTGTCTACTGTAGTAGGCGTTCACGTGTACCTAATAAAGTGTCAACTATAGTAGACATCCATGTACCTAATGTAGTGTCTACTGTAGTAGACGTTCACGTGTACCTAATAAAGTGTCAACTATAGTAGACATCATGTACTTAATGTAGTGTCTACTGTAGTAGGCGTTCACGTGTACCTAATAAAGTGTCAACTGTAGTAGACATCCATGTACCTAATGTAGTGTCTACTGTAGTAGGCGTTCACGTGTACCTAATAAAGTGTCAACTATAGTAGACATCCATGTACCTAATGTAGTGTCTACTGTAGTAGGCGTTCACGTGTACCTAATAAAGTGTCAACTGTAGTAGACATCCATGTACCTAATGTAGTGTCTACTGTAGTAGGCGTTCACGTGTACCTAATAAAGTGTCAACTATAGTAGACATCCATGTACCTAATGTAGTGTCTACTGTAGTAGGCGTTCACGTGTACCTAATAAAGTGTCAACTGTAGTAGACATCCATGTACCTAATGTAGTGTCTACTGTAGTAGGCGTTCACGTGTACCTAATAAAGTGTCAACTATAGTAGACATCCATGTACCTAATGTAGTGTCTACTGTAGTAGGTGTTCACGTGTACCTAATAAAGTGTCAACTATAGTAGACATCCATGTACCTAATGTAGTGTCTACTGTAGTAGGCGTTCACGTGTACCTAATAAGGTGTCAACTATAGTAGACATCCATGTACCTAATGTAGTGTCTACTGTAGTAGACGTTCACGTGTACCTAATAAAGTGTCAACTGTAGTAGACATCCATGTACCTAATGTAGTGTCTACTGTAGTAGGCGTTCACGTGTACCTAATAAAGTGTCAACTATAGTAGACATCCATGTACCTAATGTAGTGTCTACTGTAGTAGGCGTTCACGTGTACCTAATAAAGTGTCAACTATAGTAGACATCCATGTACCTAATGTAGTGTCTACTGTAGTAGGCGTTCACGTGTACCTAATAAAGTGTCAACTGTAGTAGACATCCATGTACCTAATGTAGTGTCTACTGTAGTAGGCGTTCACGTGTACCTAATAAAGTGTCAACTATAGTAGACATCCATGTACCTAATGTAGTGTCTACTGTAGTAGGCGTTCACGTGTACCTAATAAAGTGTCAACTATAGTAGACATCCATGTACCTAATGTAGTGTCTACTGTAGTAGGCGTTCACGTGTACCTAATAAAGTGTCAACTGTAGTAGACATCCATGTACCTAATGTAGTGTCTACTGTAGTAGGCGTTCACGTGTACCTAATAAAGTGTCAACTGTAGTAGACATCCATGTACCTAATGTAGTGTCTACTGTAGTAGACATCCATGTACCTAATGTAGTGTCTACTGTAGTAGACGTTCACGTGTACCTAATAAAGTGTCAACTGTAGTAGACATCCATGTACCTAATGTAGTGTCCACTGTAGTAGACGTTCATGGCCCATTGGAAGCTGGCTAGGAGGATGTCATGTGCGGGTCGTCCATGGCAGATGTTGCATGCTAGTGAGAGAGATAGCAGCAGATGATAGAAAGATGGATGAAAGAGTACCTGCATGGAAGAAGAGGAGATGGAGGAAGTCTCCAAAACAATCAGACGGTGCAGCCATGAGGGTCCACTCTTCTAAGTTCTTCTTAGGAGGACACTCAGGAAATAATGTAACACGCTGATTGAAGCTCATCACTGTGTGTATCACTCACTCACTCACACACACACACACACACACACACACACACACACACACACACACACACACACACACACACACACACACACACACACACACACACACACACACACACACACACACACACAAAAGTTGTTGGTCTTGTTTTGTCAACATTGTGTTATCATACTGTCTTTGTTTACATTCAACTGGCATGGAAATATTATTGGAGCAAAATTATTTGTAAATGTGTATATCAATCTGTGTGTGAAATCCAATTCACATGTGTGTGTACTAATGTGTGTGTTTGTATATCAATTTACGTGTAATCCAATTCACGTGTGTGTACTAATGTGTGCGTCTGTATATCAATGTGTGTAATCCAATTCACCTGTGTGCGTGTACTAATGTGTGTCTGTACATCAATGTGTGTGTAATCCAATTCACCTGTGTGTGTATTGTGTGATTGTATATCAAAAAATGTAACCCAATTCACGTGTGTGTACCAACGTGTCTGTATATCAATCTGTGTGTAATCCAATTAGCATCCATCCATCCATTTTCTACCGCTTATCCCTTGTGTTTACTAATGTGTGTGTCTGTATATCAATGTGTGTGCGTGTAATCCAATTCACGTGTGTGTGTACTAATGTGTGTGTCTGTATATCAATCTGTGTGTGTAATCCAATTTGCGCGTGAGTGTTTACTAATGTGTGTGTCTGTTTATCAATATGTGTGTGTAAACCAATTCACATGTGTGTGTGTACTAATGTGTGTCGGTATATCAATCTGTGTGTGAGTGTAATCCAATTCTCGTGTGTGTACTAATGTGTGTGTCTGTATATCAATGTGTGTGTAATCCAATACACCTGTGTGTGTGTACTAATGTTTGTGTCTGTATATCAATGTGTGTGTAATCCAATTCACCTGTGTGTGTGTACTAATGTGTGTGTCTGTATATCAATGTGTGTGTAATCCAATTCACCTGTGTGCGTGTACTAATGTATGTCTGTATATCAATGTGTGTGTAATCCAATTCACCTGTGTGTGTGTACTGTGTCTGTATACCAAAAAATGTAATCCAATTCATGTGTGTGTGTACTAATGTGTGTGTCTGTATATCAATCTGTGTTTAATCCAATTCATGTGTGTGTGTACTAATGAGTGTCTGTATATCAAAAAATTGAATCCAATTCACGTGTGTGTACTAGTGTGTGTCTGTATATCAATCTGTGTGTGTAATCCAATTAGCATCCATCCATCCATTTTCTACCGCTTATTCCTTGTGTTTACTAATGTGTGTGTCTGTATATCAATGTGTGTGTCTGTATATCAATGTGTGTGTGTAATCCAATTCACGTGTGTGTGTACTAATGTGTGTAATAGATAAGATTCAACACAGATGTCATAACGCCATCAAACTCACTTGTAAGATTCAACACAGATGTCATAACGCCATCAACCCTCACTTGCAAGATTCAACACAGACGTCATAACGCCATCAAAGCTCACATTTATCATTCAACACAAGGTCAATATTTTATATTGTGTAATATATTAACAGCTTTTATATATTATGTAATATAGTAACATACACTATATTGCCAAAAGTATTTGGCCACCTGCCTTGACTCACATATGAACTTGAAGTGCCATCCCATTCCTAACCCATAGGGTTCAATATGATGTCGGTCCACTTTTTGCTGCTATTATAGCTTCATCTCTTCTGGGAAGGCTGTCCACAAGGTTGTGGAGTGTGTTTATAGGAATTTTCAACCATTCTTCCAAAAACGCATTGATGAGGTCACACGCTGATGTTGGTTGAGAAGGCCTGGCTCTCAGTCTCTGTTCGGATTCAGGTAAGGACTCTGTGCAGGCCAGTCAAGTTCATCCACACTAAACTCGTGTCATCCATGTCTTTATAGACCTTGCTTTGTGCACTGGTGCAGTCATGTTGGAAGAGGAAGGGGCCCGCTCCAAACTGTTCCCACAAAGTTGGGAGCATGGAATTGTCCAAAATGTTTTGGAATCCTGGAGCATTCAAAGTTCCTTTCACTGGAACTAAGGGGCCAAGCCCAACTCCTGGAAAACAACCCAACACCATAATTCCTCCTCCACCAAACGTCACACTCGGCACAATGCTGTCCGAAATGTAGCGTTCTCCTGGCAACCTCCAAACCCAGACTGGTCCATCAGAATGCCAGATAATGCCAGACTGGTCCATCAGAATGCCAGATAAAAAAGTGTGATCCATCACTCCAGAGAAGGCGTCTCCACTGCTCTAGAGTCCAGTGGCGACGTGCTTTACACCACTGCATCCCACGCTTTGCAATGGACTTGGTGATGTATGGCTTAGATGCAGCTGCTCGGCCATGGAAACCCATTCCATGAAGCTCTCTGCGTACTGTACGTGGGCTAATAGGAAGGTCACATGAAGTGTGGAGCTCTGTAGCATTATGCGCTTCAGCATCCGCTGACCCCTCTCTGTCAGTTTACGTGGCCTACCACTTGGTGGCTGAGTTGCTGTTGTTCCCAAAATCTTCCATTTTCTTATAATGACTTTGGAATATTTAGGAGCGAGGAAATTTCACGACTGGATTTGTTGCACAGGTGGCATCCTATGACAGTTCCACGCTGGAAATCACTGAGAGCGGCCCATTCTTTCACAAATGTTTATAGAAACAGTCTCCATGTCTAAGTGCTTGATTTGATACACCTGTGGCCGGGCCAAGTGATTAGGCCACCTGATTCTCATCATTTGGATGGATGGCCAAATACTTTTGGCAATATAGTGTGTATTAGATATTGTGTAATATAATAACAAATGTTATATATTGTGTAATATAATGACAGATATGATATATTGTGTAATATAATAAAAAATGGCACTCCCCGCGACCCCGAAAAGGACAAGCAGTAGAAAATGGATGGATGGATATTACACAATAGGCAGCTCACCTGTACATTTACTCTTCACCTGGACCAGTCTTCTTCCAACATAGTCGCCAGGTCAGCATCCTGATAAAAGCCTTATGTCACTCGAAGATGTCAGGGGTGTGTGTGTGTGTGTAGAAGTGCTGCACGAGAGTACATTTGATCACAGCAGATCATAGCAGGCTTACTGATTTGGCCTAAATGACTGTGGTAGAATACTGAATCAGGCCTGGTTGTCATGGTTACCACCAGCATTGCGTGGCGTGAAAGCTTTGAAGCTCAAGACACGCAAAAAGTCGGGTCACGCTCCTCGGCGTTGTCACGCGCCTCCATCTCCTCGGTGCACGCTCTCCTAATCTGAGCATGGCCATCTTGATCTTCACGGCCGTCTAAGAGGATGACGGCACAACAATCACCTGAAAAGGAAGCGCCGCCGCCCCCACCACTCCACAAAGGAACATGATGATGTTTTCTCATCTCATTCTCATTTTCAGGGCACTGTGCCAAGAGTTTTCTCACGTTCCTCCTACATGTCTGACTCTTCTCACATTCCTCCAACATGTCTGACTCTTCTCACGTTCCTCCAACATGTCTGACTCTTCTCACGTTCCTCCAACATGTCTGACTCTTCTCACGTTCCTCCAACATGTCTGACTCTTCTCACGTTCCTCCAACATGTCTGACTCTTCTCACGTTCCTCCAACCTGTCTGACTCTTCTCACGTTCCTCCAACATGTCTGACTCTTCTCACGTTCCTCCAACATGTCTGACTCTTCTCACGTTCCTCCAACCTGTCTGACTCTTCTCACGTTCCTCCGACATGTCTGACTCTTCTCACGTTCCTCCGACATGTCTGACTCTTCTCACGTTCCTCCGACATGTCTGACTCTTCTCACGTTCCTCCGACATGTCTGACTCTTCTCACGTTCCTCCGACATGTCTGACTCTTCTCACGTTCCTCCGACATGTCGGACTCTTCTCACGTTCCTCCGACATGTCGGACTCTTCTCACGTTCCTCCGACATGTCCGACTCTTCTCACGTTCCTCAGACATGGCCGACTCTTCTCACGTTCCTCCGACATGGCCGACTCTTCTCACGTTCCTCCGACATGGCCGACTCTTCTCACGTTCCTCCGACATGGCCGACTCTTCTCACGTTCCTCCGACATGTCCGACACTTCTCACGTTCCTCCGACATGTCCGACTCTTCTCACGTTCCTCCGACATGTCCGACACTTCTCACGTTCCTCCGACATGTCCGACTCTTCTCACGTTCCTCCGACATGTCCGACCCTTCTCACGTTCCTCCGACATGTCCGACTCTTCTCACGTTCCTCCGACATGGCCGACTCTTCTCACGTTCCTCCGACATGGCCGACTCTTCTCACGTTCCTCCGACATGGCCGACTCTTCTCACGTTCCTCCGACATGTCCGACACTTCTCACGTTCCTCCGACATGTCCGACTCTTCTCACGTTCCTCCGACATGTCCGACACTTCTCACGTTCCTCCGACATGTCCGAATCTTCTCACGTTCCTCCGACATGTCCGACTCTTCTCACGTTCCTCCGACATGGCCGACTCTTCTCACGTTCCTCCGACATGGCCGACTCTTCTCACGTTCCTCCGACATGGCCGACTCTTCTCACGTTCCTCCGACATGGCCGACTCTTCTCACGTTCCTCCGACATGTCCGACTCTTCTCACGTTCCTCCGACATGTCCGACTCTTCTCACGTTCCTCCGACATGGCCGACTCTTCTCACGTTCCTCCGACATGGCCGACTCTTCTCACGTTCCTCCGACATGGCCGACTCTTCTCACGTTCCTCCGACATGTCCGACTCTTCTCACGTTCCTCCGACATGTCCGACTCTTCTCACGTTCCTCCGACATGGCCGACTCTTCTCACGTTCCTCCGACATGGCCGACTCTTCTCACGTTCCTCCGACATGGCCGACTCTTCTCACGTTCCTCCAACATGGCCGACTCTTCTCACGTTCCTCCAACATGTCCGACTCTTCTCACGTTCCAGTAACATGTCCGACTCTTCTGACGTTGCTCCAACATGTCCGACTCTTCTGACGTACTTCCAAAATGTCCGACTCTTCTGACGTTCTTCCAACATGTCTGACTCTTCTCACGTTCCTCCAACATGACCGACTCGTCTCACGATCCTCCAACATGGCCGACTCTTCTCACGTTCCTCCAACATGGCCGACTCTTCTCACATTCCTCCAACATGGCCGACTCTTCTCACGTTCCTCCAACATGTCCGACTCTTCTCACGTTGCTCCAACATGTCCGACTCTTCTGACGTTCTTCCAAAATGTCTGACTCTTCTGACGTTCTTCCAACATGTCTGACTCTTCTCACGTTCCTCCAACATGACCGACTCGTCTCACGATCCTCCAACATGGCCGACACTTCTCAGGTTCCTCCAACACGGCCGACTCTTCTCACATTCCTCCAACATGGCAGACTCTTCTCACGTTCCTCCAACACGTCCGACTCTTCTCACGTTCCTCCAACATGGCCGACTGTTCTCACGTTCCTCCAAAGTGGCCGACTCTTCTCACGTTCCTCCAACATGGCCGACTCTTCTCACGTTCCTCCAACATGGCCGACTCTTCTCACGTTCCTCCAACATGTCCGACTCTTCTCACGTTCCTCCAACATGTCCGACTCTTCTCACGTTCCAGCAACATGTCCGACTCTTCTGACGTTGCTCCAACATGTCCGACACTTCTCAGGTTCCTCCAACACGTCCGACTCTTCTCACGTTCCTCCAACATGTCCGACTCTTATCACGTTCCACCAACATGGCCGACTCTTCTCACGTTCCTCCAACATGGCCGACTCTTCTCACGTTCCTCCAACATGGCCGACTCTTCTCACGTTCCTCCAACATGGCCGACTCTTCTCACGTTCCTCCAACATGGCCGACTCTTCTCACGTTCCTCCAACATGGCCGACTCTTCTCACGTTCCTCCAACATGTCCGACTCTTCTCACGTTCCTCCAACATGTCCGATACTTCTCACGTTCCTCCTACATGTCTGACTCTTCTCGCGTTCCTCCAACATGTCTGACTCTTCTCACGTTCCTCCAACAGGAGAAGAACGTCAGAAGGAACGTGAAGAGTCGGACATGGCCGACTCTTCTCACGTTCCTCCAACATGGCCGACTCTTCTCACGTTTCTCCAACATGGCCGACTCTTCTCACGTTCCACCAACATGGCCGACCCTTCTCACGTTCCTCCAACATGGCCGACTCTTCTCACGTTCCTCCAACATGGCCGACTCTTCTCACGTTCCTCCAACATGGCCGACTCTTCTCACGTTCCTCCAACATGTCCGACTCTTCTCACGTTCCTCCAACATGTCCGACTCTTCTCACGTTCCTCCAACAGGAGAAGAACGTCAGAAGGAACGTGAAGAGTCGGACATGGCCGACTCTTCTCACGTTCCTCCAACATGGCCGACTCTTCTCACGTTCCTCCAACATGGCCGACTCTTTTCACGTTCCTCCAACATGGCCGACTCTTCTCACGTTCCTCCAACATGGCCGACTCTTCTCACGTTCCTCCAACATGGCCGACTCTTCTCACGTTCCTCCAACATGTCCGACTCTTCTCACGTTCCAGCAACATGTCCGACTCTTCTGACGTTGCTCCAACATGTCCGACTCTTCTGACGTTCTTCCAAAATGTCCGACTCTTCTGACGTTCTTCCAACATGTCTGACTCTTCTCACGTTCCTCCAACAGGAGAAGAACGTCAGAAGGAACGTGAAGAGTCGGACATGGCCGACTCTTCTCACGTTCCTCCAACATGGCCGACTCTTCTCACGTTTCTCCAACATGGCCGACTCTTCTCACGTTCCACCAACATGGCCGACTCTTCTCACGTTCCTCCAACATGGCCGACTCTTCTCACGTTCCTCCAACATGGCCGACTCTTCTCACGTTCCTCCAACATGTCCGACTCTTCTCACGTTCCTCCAACATGTCCGACTCTTCTCACGTTCCTCCAACAGGAGAAGAACGTCAGAAGGAACGTGAAGAGTCGGACATGGCCGACTCTTCTCACGTTCCTCCAACATGGCCGACTCTTCTCACGTTCCTCCAACATGGCCGACTCTTTTCACGTTCCTCCAACATGGCCGACTCTTCTCACGTTCCTCCAACATGGCCGACTCTTCTCACGTTCCTCCAACATGGCCGACTCTTCTCACGTTCCTCCAACATGTCCGACTCTTCTCACGTTCCAGCAACATGTCCGACTCTTCTGACGTTGCTCCAACATGTCCGACTCTTCTGACGTTCTTCCAAAATGTCCGACTCTTCTGACGTTCTTCCAACATGTCTGACTCTTCTCACGTTCCTCCAACATGACCGACTCGTCTCACGATCCTCCAACATGGCCGACTCTTCTCACGTTCCTCCAACATGGCCGACTCTTCTCACGTTCCTCCAACATGGCCGACTCTTCTCACGTTCCTCCAACATGGCCGACTCTTCTCACGTTCCTCCAACATGTCCGACTCTTCTCACGTTCCAGCAACATGTCCGACTCTTCTGACGTTGCTCCAACATGTCCGACTCTTCTGACGTTCTTCCAAAATGTCTGACTCTTCTGACGTTCTTCCAACATGTCTGACTCTTCTCACGTTCCTCCAACATGACCGACTCGTCTCACGATCCTCCAACATGGCCGACTCTTCTCACGATCCTCCAACATGGCCGACTCTTCTCACGTTCCTGCAACATGTCCGACTCTTCTCACGTTCCAGCAACATGTCCGACTCTTCTGACGTTGCTCCAACATGTCCGACTCTTCTCACGTTCCAGCAACATGTCCGACTCTTCTGACGTTGCTCCAACATGTCCGACTCTTCTGACGTTCTTCCAAAATGTCTGACTCTTCTGACGTTCTTCCAAAATGTCCGACTTCTCACGTTCCTCCAACATGTCCGACTCTTCTCACGTTCCTCCAACATGTCTTGACTCTTCTCACGTTCCTGCAACATGTCCGACTCTTCTCGCGTTCCTGCAACATGTCCGACCCTTCTCACGTTCCTCCAACATGTCCGACTCTTCTCACGTTCCTCCAACATGTCCGACTCTTCTCACGTTCCTCCAACATGTCCGACTCTTCTCACGTTCTGACGTCAGAAGGAACGTGAAGAGTCGGACATGGCCGACTCTTCTCACGTTCCTCCAACATGGCCGACTCTTCTCACGTTCCTCCAACATGGCCGACTCTTCTCACGTTCCTCCAACATGGCCGACTCTTCTCACGTTCCTCCAACATGGCCGACTCTTCTCACGTTCCTCCAACATGTCCGATACTTCTCACGTTCCTCCAACATGTCCGACTCTTCTCACGTTCCAGTAACATGTCCGACTCTTCTGACGTTGCTCCAACATGTCCGACTCTTCTGACGTTCTTCCAAAATGTCTGACTCTTCTGACGTTCTTCCAACATGTCTGACTCTTCTCACGTTCCTCCAACATGACCGACTCGTCTCACGATCCTCCAACATGGCCGACTCTTCTCACGATCCTCCAACATGGCCGACTCTTCTCACGTTCCTGCAACATGTCCGACTCTTCTCACGTTCCAGCAACATGTCCGACTCTTCTGACGTTGCTCCAACATGTCCGACTCTTCTCACGTTCCAGCAACATGTCCGACTCTTCTGACGTTGCTCCAACATGTCCGACTCTTCTGACGTTCTTCCAAAATGTCTGACTCTTCTGACGTTCTTCCAAAATGTCCGACTTCTCACGTTCCTCCAACATGTCCGACTCTTCTCACGTTCCTCCAACATGTCCGACTCTTCTCACGTTCCTCCAACATGTCTGACTCTTCTCACGTTCCTCCAACATGTCCGACTCTTATCGGGTTCCTCCAACATGTCTGACTCTTCTCACGTTCCTGCAACATGTCCGACTCTTCTCACGTTCCTCCAACATGTCCGATTCTTCTCACGTTCCTCCAACATGTCCGACTCTTCTCACGTTCCTCCAACATGTCCGAATCTTCTCACGTTCTGACGTCAGAAGGAACGTGAAGAGTCGGACATGGCCGACTCTTCTCACGTTCCTCCAACATGGCCGACTCTTCTCACGTTCCTCCAACATGGCCGACTCTTCTCACGTTCCTCCAACATGGCCGACTCTTCTCACGTTCCTCCAACATGTCCGATACTTCTCACGTTCCTCCAACATGTCCGACTCTTCTCACGTTCCAGTAACATGTCCGACTCTTCTGACGTTGCTCCAACATGTCCGACTCTTCTGACGTTCTTCCAAAATGTCCGACTCTTCTGACGTTCTTCCAACATGTCTGACTCTTCTCACGTTCCTCCAACATGACCGACTCGTCTCACGATCCTCCAACATGGCCGACTCTTCTCACGTTCCTCCAACATGGCCGACTCTTCTCACGTTCCTCCAACATGGCCGACTCTTCTCACGTTCTTCCAACATGGCCGACTCTTCTCACGTTCCTCCAACATGGCCGACTCTTCTCACGTTCCTCCAACATGGCCGACTCTTCTCACGTTCCTCCAACATGTCCGACACTTCTCACGTTCCTCCAACATGTCCGACTCTTCTCACGTTCCAGTAACATGTCCGACTCTTCTGACGTTGCTCCAACATGTCCGACTCTTCTGACGTTCTTCCAAAATGTCCGACTCTTCTGACGTTCTTCCAACATGTCTGACTCTTCTCACGTTCCTCCAACATGACCGACTCGTCTCACGATCTTCCAACATGGCCGACTCTTCTCACGTTCCTCCAACATGGCCGACTCTTCTCACGTTCCTCCAACACGGCCGACTCTTCTCACGTTCCTCCAACATGGCCGACTCTTCTCACGTTCCTCCAACATGGCCGACTCTTCTCACGTTCCTCCAACATGGCCGACTCTTCTCACGTTCCTCCAACATGTCCGATACTTCTCACGTTCCTCCAACATGTCCGACTCTTCTGACGTTGCTCCAACATGTCTGACTCTTCTCACGTTCTTCCAAAATGTCTGACTCTTCTGACGTTCTTCCAACATGTCTGACTCTTCTCACGTTCCTCCAACATGTCTGACTCTTCTCACGTTCCTCCAACATGACCGACTCGTCTCACGATCCTCCAACATGGCCGACTCTTCTCACGTTCCTGCAACATGTCCGACTCTTCTCACGTTCCTCCAACATGGCCGACACTTCTCAGGTTCCTCCAACATGGCCGACTCTTCTCACATTCCTCCAACATGTCCGACTCTTCTCACGTTCCTCCAACACGTCCGACTCTTCTCACGTTCCTCCAACATGTCCGACTCTTATCACGTTCCACCAACATGGCCGACTCTTCTCACGTTCCTCCAACATGGCCGACTCTTCTCACGTTCCTCCAACATGGCCGACTCTTCTCACGTTCCTCCAACATGTCCGACTCTTCTCACATTCCTCCAACATGGCCGACTCTTCTCACGTTCCTCCAACATGGCCGACTCTTCTCACGTTCCTCCAACATGTCCGACTCTTCTCACGTTCCTCCAACATGTCCGACTCTTCTCACGTTCCTCCAACAGGAGAAGAACGTCAGAAGGAACGTGAAGAGTCGGACATGGCCGACTCTTCTCACGTTCCTCCAACATGGCCGACTCTTCTCACGTTCCTCCAACATGGCCGACTCTTTTCACGTTCCTCCAACATGGCCGACTCTTCTCACGTTCCTCCAACATGGCCGACTCTTCTCACGTTCCTCCAACATGGCCGACTCTTCTCACGTTCCTCCAACATGTCCGACTCTTCTCACGTTCCAGCAACATGTCCGACTCTTCTGACGTTGCTCCAACATGTCCGACTCTTCTGACGTTCTTCCAAAATGTCCGACTCTTCTGGCGTTCTTCCAACATGTCTGACTCTTCTCACGTTCCTCCAACAGGAGAAGAACGTCAGAAGGAACGTGAAGAGTCGGACATGGCCGACTCTTCTCACGTTCCTCCAACATGGCCGACTCTTCTCACGTTTCTCCAACATGGCCGACTCTTCTCACGTTCCACCAACATGGCCGACTCTTCTCACGTTCCTCCAACATGGCCGACTCTTCTCACGTTCCTCCAACATGGCCGACTCTTCTCACGTTCCTCCAACATGGCCGACTCTTCTCACGTTCCTCCAACATGTCCGACTCTTCTCACGTTCCTCCAACATGTCCGACTCTTCTCACGTTCCTCCAACAGGAGAAGAACGTCAGAAGGAACGTGAAGAGTCGGACATGGCCGACTCTTCTCACGTTCCTCCAACATGGCCGACTCTTCTCACGTTCCTCCAACATGGCCGACTCTTTTCACGTTCCTCCAACATGGCCGACTCTTCTCACGTTCCTCCAACATGGCCGACTCTTCTCACGTTCCTCCAACATGGCCGACTCTTCTCACGTTCCTCCAACATGTCCGACTCTTCTCACGTTCCAGCAACATGTCCGACTCTTCTGACGTTGCTCCAACATGTCCGACTCTTCTCACGTTCTTCCAACATGTCTGACTCTTCTCACGTTCCTCCAACATGACCGACTCGTCTCACGATCCTCCAACATGGCCGACTCTTCTCACGTTCCTCCAACATGGCCGACTCTTCTCACGTTCCTCCAACATGGCCGACTCTTCTCACGTTCCTCCAACATGGCCGACTCTTCTCACGTTCCTCCAACATGTCCGACTCTTCTCACGTTCCAGCAACATGTCCGACTCTTCTGACGTTGCTCCAACATGTCCGACTCTTCTGACGTTCTTCCAAAATGTCTGACTCTTCTGACGTTCTTCCAACATGTCTGACTCTTCTCACGTTCCTCCAACATGACCGACTCGTCTCACGATCCTCCAACATGGCCGACTCTTCTCACGATCCTCCAACATGGCCGACTCTTCTCACGTTCCTGCAACATGTCCGACTCTTCTCACGTTCCAGCAACATGTCCGACTCTTCTGACGTTGCTCCAACATGTCCGACTCTTCTCACGTTCCAGCAACATGTCCGACTCTTCTGACGTTGCTCCAACATGTCCGACTCTTCTGACGTTCTTCCAAAATGTCTGACTCTTCTGACGTTCTTCCAAAATGTCCGACTTCTCACGTTCCTCCAACATGTCCGACTCTTCTCACGTTCCTCCAACATGTCTTGACTCTTCTCACGTTCCTGCAACATGTCCGACTCTTCTCACGTTCCTGCAACATGTCCGACTCTTCTCACGTTCCTCCAACATGTCCGACTCTTCTCACGTTCCTCCAACATGTCCGATACTTCTCACGTTCCTCCAACATGTCCGACTCTTCTCACGTTCCAGTAACATGTCCGACTCTTCTGACGTTGCTCCAACATGTCCGACTCTTCTGACGTTCTTCCAAAATGTCCGACTCTTCTGACGTTCTTCCAACATGTCTGACTCTTCTCACGTTCCTCCAACATGACCGACTCGTCTCACGATCCTCCAACATGGCCGACTCTTCTCACGTTCCTCCAACATGGCCGACTCTTCTCACGTTCCTCCAACATGGCCGACTCTTCTCACGTTCTTCCAACATGGCCGACTCTTCTCACGTTCCTCCAACATGGCCGACTCTTCTCACGTTCCTCCAACATGGCCGACTCTTCTCACGTTCCTCCAACATGTCCGACACTTCTCACGTTCCTCCAACATGTCCGACTCTTCTCACGTTCCAGTAACATGTCCGACTCTTCTGACGTTGCTCCAACATGTCCGACTCTTCTGACGTTCTTCCAAAATGTCCGACTCTTCTGACGTTCTTCCAACATGTCTGACTCTTCTCACGTTCCTCCAACATGACCGACTCGTCTCACGATCTTCCAACATGGCCGACTCTTCTCACGTTCCTCCAACATGGCCGACTCTTCTCACGTTCCTCCAACACGGCCGACTCTTCTCACGTTCCTCCAACATGGCCGACTCTTCTCACGTTCCTCCAACATGGCCGACTCTTCTCACGTTCCTCCAACATGGCCGACTCTTCTCACGTTCCTCCAACATGTCCGATACTTCTCACGTTCCTCCAACATGTCCGACTCTTCTGACGTTGCTCCAACATGTCTGACTCTTCTCACGTTCTTCCAAAATGTCTGACTCTTCTGACGTTCTTCCAACATGTCTGACTCTTCTCACGTTCCTCCAACATGTCTGACTCTTCTCACGTTCCTCCAACATGACCGACTCGTCTCACGATCCTCCAACATGGCCGACTCTTCTCACGTTCCTGCAACATGTCCGACTCTTCTCACGTTCCTCCAACATGGCCGACACTTCTCAGGTTCCTCCAACATGGCCGACTCTTCTCACATTCCTCCAACATGTCCGACTCTTCTCACGTTCCTCCAACACGTCCGACTCTTCTCACGTTCCTCCAACATGTCCGACTCTTATCACGTTCCACCAACATGGCCGACTCTTCTCACGTTCCTCCAACATGGCCGACTCTTCTCACGTTCCTCCAACATGGCCGACTCTTCTCACGTTCCTCCAACATGTCCGACTCTTCTCACATTCCTCCAACATGGCCGACTCTTCTCACGTTCCTCCAACATGGCCGACTCTTCTCACGTTCCTCCAACATGTCCGACTCTTCTCACGTTCCTCCAACATGTCCGACTCTTCTCACGTTCCTCCAACAGGAGAAGAACGTCAGAAGGAACGTGAAGAGTCGGACATGGCCGACTCTTCTCACGTTCCTCCAACATGGCCGACTCTTCTCACGTTCCTCCAACATGGCCGACTCTTTTCACGTTCCTCCAACATGGCCGACTCTTCTCACGTTCCTCCAACATGGCCGACTCTTCTCACGTTCCTCCAACATGGCCGACTCTTCTCACGTTCCTCCAACATGTCCGACTCTTCTCACGTTCCAGCAACATGTCCGACTCTTCTGACGTTGCTCCAACATGTCCGACTCTTCTGACGTTCTTCCAAAATGTCCGACTCTTCTGACGTTCTTCCAACATGTCTGACTCTTCTCACGTTCCTCCAACAGGAGAAGAACGTCAGAAGGAACGTGAAGAGTCGGACATGGCCGACTCTTCTCACGTTCCTCCAACATGGCCGACTCTTCTCACGTTTCTCCAACATGGCCGACTCTTCTCACGTTCCACCAACATGGCCGACTCTTCTCACGTTCCTCCAACATGGCCGACTCTTCTCACGTTCCTCCAACATGGCCGACTCTTCTCACGTTCCTCCAACATGGCCGACTCTTCTCACGTTCCTCCAACATGTCCGACTCTTCTCACGTTCCTCCAACATGTCCGACTCTTCTCACGTTCCTCCAACAGGAGAAGAACGTCAGAAGGAACGTGAAGAGTCGGACATGGCCGACTCTTCTCACGTTCCTCCAACATGGCCGACTCTTCTCACGTTCCTCCAACATGGCCGACTCTTTTCACGTTCCTCCAACATGGCCGACTCTTCTCACGTTCCTCCAACATGGCCGACTCTTCTCACGTTCCTCCAACATGGCCGACTCTTCTCACGTTCCTCCAACATGTCCGACTCTTCTCACGTTCCAGCAACATGTCCGACTCTTCTGACGTTGCTCCAACATGTCCGACTCTTCTCACGTTCTTCCAACATGTCTGACTCTTCTCACGTTCCTCCAACATGACCGACTCGTCTCACGATCCTCCAACATGGCCGACTCTTCTCACGTTCCTCCAACATGGCCGACTCTTCTCACGTTCCTCCAACATGGCCGACTCTTCTCACGTTCCTCCAACATGGCCGACTCTTCTCACGTTCCTCCAACATGTCCGACTCTTCTCACGTTCCAGCAACATGTCCGACTCTTCTGACGTTGCTCCAACATGTCCGACTCTTCTGACGTTCTTCCAAAATGTCTGACTCTTCTGACGTTCTTCCAACATGTCTGACTCTTCTCACGTTCCTCCAACATGACCGACTCGTCTCACGATCCTCCAACATGGCCGACTCTTCTCACGATCCTCCAACATGGCCGACTCTTCTCACGTTCCTGCAACATGTCCGACTCTTCTCACGTTCCAGCAACATGTCCGACTCTTCTGACGTTGCTCCAACATGTCCGACTCTTCTCACGTTCCAGCAACATGTCCGACTCTTCTGACGTTGCTCCAACATGTCCGACTCTTCTGACGTTCTTCCAAAATGTCTGACTCTTCTGACGTTCTTCCAAAATGTCCGACTTCTCACGTTCCTCCAACATGTCCGACTCTTCTCACGTTCCTCCAACATGTCTTGACTCTTCTCACGTTCCTGCAACATGTCCGACTCTTCTCACGTTCCTGCAACATGTCCGACTCTTCTCACGTTCCTCCAACATGTCCGACTCTTCTCACGTTCCTCCAACATGTCCGACTCTTCTCACGTTCCTCCAACATGTCCGACTCTTCTCACGTTCTGACGTCAGAAGGAACGTGAAGAGTCGGACATGGCCGACTCTTCTCACGTTCCTCCAACATGGCCGACTCTTCTCACGTTCCTCCAACATGGCCGACTCTTCTCACGTTCCTCCAACATGGCCGACTCTTCTCACGTTCCTCCAACATGGCCGACTCTTCTCACGTTCCTCCAACATGTCCGATACTTCTCACGTTCCTCCAACATGTCCGACCCTTCTCACGTTCCAGTAACATGTCCGACTCTTCTGACGTTGCTCCAACATGTCCGACTCTTCTGACGTTCTTCCAAAATGTCTGACTCTTCTGACGTTCTTCCAACATGTCTGACTCTTCTCACGTTCCTCCAACATGACCGACTCGTCTCACGATCCTCCAACATGGCCGACTCTTCTCACGATCCTCCAACATGGCCGACTCTTCTCACGTTCCTGCAACATGTCCGACTCTTCTCACGTTCCAGCAACATGTCCGACTCTTCTGACGTTGCTCCAACATGTCCGACTCTTCTCACGTTCCAGCAACATGTCCGACTCTTCTGACGTTGCTCCAACATGTCCGACTCTTCTGACGTTCTTCCAAAATGTCTGACTCTTCTGACGTTCTTCCAAAATGTCCGACTTCTCACGTTCCTCCAACATGTCCGACTCTTCTCACGTTCCTCCAACATGTCCGACTCTTCTCACGTTCCTCCAACATGTCTGACTCTTCTCACGTTCCTCCAACATGTCCGACTCTTATCGGGTTCCTCCAACATGTCTGACTCTTCTCACGTTCCTGCAACATGTCCGACTCTTCTCACGTTCCTCCAACATGTCCGATTCTTCTCACGTTCCTCCAACATGTCCGACTCTTCTCACGTTCCTCCAACATGTCCGACTCTTCTCACGTTCTGACGTCAGAAGGAACGTGAAGAGTCGGACATGGCCGACTCTTCTCACGTTCCTCCAACATGGCCGACTCTTCTCACGTTCCTCCAACATGGCCGACTCTTCTCACGTTCCTCCAACATGGCCGACTCTTCTCACGTTCCTCCAACATGTCCGATACTTCTCACGTTCCTCCAACATGTCCGACTCTTCTCACGTTCCAGTAACATGTCCGACTCTTCTGACGTTGCTCCAACATGTCCGACTCTTCTGACGTTCTTCCAAAATGTCCGACTCTTCTGACGTTCTTCCAACATGTCCGACTCTTCTCACGTTCCTCCAACATGACCGACTCGTCTCACGATCCTCCAACATGGCCGACTCTTCTCACGTTCCTCCAACATGGCCGACTCTTCTCACGTTCCTCCAACATGGCCGACTCTTCTCACGTTCTTCCAACATGGCCGACTCTTCTCACGTTCCTCCAACATGGCCGACTCTTCTCACGTTCCTCCAACATGGCCGACTCTTCTCACGTTCCTCCAACATGTCCGACACTTCTCACGTTCCTCCAACATGTCCGACTCTTCTCACGTTCCAGTAACATGTCCGACTCTTCTGACGTTGCTCCAACATGTCCGACTCTTCTGACGTTCTTCCAAAATGTCCGACTCTTCTGACATTCTTCCAACATGTCTGACTCTTCTCACGTTCCTCCAACATGACCGACTCGTCTCACGATCTTCCAACATGGCCGACTCTTCTCACGTTCCTCCAACATGGCCGACTCTTCTCACGTTCCTCCAACACGGCCGACTCTTCTCACGTTCCTCCAACATGGCCGACTCTTCTCACGTTCCTCCAACATGGCCGACTCTTCTCACGTTCCTCCAACATGGCCGACTCTTCTCACGTTCCTCCAACATGTCCGATACTTCTCACGTTCCTCCAACATGTCCGACTCTTCTGACGTTGCTCCAACATGTCTGACTCTTCTCACGTTCTTCCAAAATGTCTGACTCTTCTGACGTTCTTCCAACATGGCCGACTCTTCTCACGTTCCTCCAACATGGCCGACTCTTCTCACGTTCCTCCAACATGGCCGACTCTTCTCACGTTCCTCCAACATGGCCGACTCTTCTCACGTTCCTCCAACATGTCCGACTCTTCTCACGTTCCTCCAACATGTCCGACTCTTCTCACGTTCCTCCAACAGGAGAAGAACGTCAGAAGGAACGTGAAGAGTCGGACATGTCCGACTCTTCTGACGTTCTTCCAAAATGTCTGACTCTTCTGACGTTCTTCCAACATGTCTGACTCTTCTCACGTTCCTCCAACATGACCGACTCGTCTCACGATCCTCCAACATGGCCGACTCTTCTCACGATCCTCCAACATGGCCGACTCTTCTCACGTTCCTGCAACATGTCCGACTCTTCTCACGTTCCAGCAACATGTCCGACTCTTCTGACGTTGCTCCAACATGTCCGACTCTTCTCACGTTCCAGCAACATGTCCGACTCTTCTGACGTTGCTCCAACATGTCCGACTCTTCTGACGTTCTTCCAAAATGTCTGACTCTTCTGACGTTCTTCCAAAATGTCCGACTTCTCACGTTCCTCCAACATGTCCGACTCTTCTCACGTTCCTCCAACATGTCTTGACTCTTCTCACGTTCCTGCAACATGTCCGACTCTTCTCACGTTCCTGCAACATGTCCGACTCTTCTCACGTTCCTCCAACATGTCCGACTCTTCTCACGTTCCTCCAACATGTCCGATACTTCTCACGTTCCTCCAACATGTCCGACTCTTCTCACGTTCCAGTAACATGTCCGACTCTTCTGACGTTGCTCCAACATGTCCGACTCTTCTGACGTTCTTCCAAAATGTCCGACTCTTCTGACGTTCTTCCAACATGTCTGACTCTTCTCACGTTCCTCCAACATGACCGACTCGTCTCACGATCCTCCAACATGGCCGACTCTTCTCACGTTCCTCCAACATGGCCGACTCTTCTCACGTTCCTCCAACATGGCCGACTCTTCTCACGTTCTTCCAACATGGCCGACTCTTCTCACGTTCCTCCAACATGGCCGACTCTTCTCACGTTCCTCCAACATGGCCGACTCTTCTCACGTTCCTCCAACATGTCCGACACTTCTCACGTTCCTCCAACATGTCCGACTCTTCTCACGTTCCAGTAACATGTCCGACTCTTCTGACGTTGCTCCAACATGTCCGACTCTTCTGACGTTCTTCCAAAATGTCCGACTCTTCTGACGTTCTTCCAACATGTCTGACTCTTCTCACGTTCCTCCAACATGACCGACTCGTCTCACGATCTTCCAACATGGCCGACTCTTCTCACGTTCCTCCAACATGGCCGACTCTTCTCACGTTCCTCCAACACGGCCGACTCTTCTCACGTTCCTCCAACATGGCCGACTCTTCTCACGTTCCTCCAACATGGCCGACTCTTCTCACGTTCCTCCAACATGGCCGACTCTTCTCACGTTCCTCCAACAGGAGAAGAACGTCAGAAGGAACGTGAAGAGTCGGACATGGCCGACTCTTCTCACGTTCCTCCAACATGGCCGACTCTTCTCACGTTCCTCCAACATGGCCGACTCTTTTCACGTTCCTCCAACATGGCCGACTCTTCTCACGTTCCTCCAACATGGCCGACTCTTCTCACGTTCCTCCAACATGGCCGACTCTTCTCACGTTCCTCCAACATGTCCGACTCTTCTCACGTTCCAGCAACATGTCCGACTCTTCTGACGTTGCTCCAACATGTCCGACTCTTCTGACGTTCTTCCAAAATGTCCGACTCTTCTGACGTTCTTCCAACATGTCTGACTCTTCTCACGTTCCTCCAACAGGAGAAGAACGTCAGAAGGAACGTGAAGAGTCGGACATGGCCGACTCTTCTCACGTTCCTCCAACATGGCCGACTCTTCTCACGTTTCTCCAACATGGCCGACTCTTCTCACGTTCCACCAACATGGCCGACTCTTCTCACGTTCCTCCAACATGGCCGACTCTTCTCACGTTCCTCCAACATGGCCGACTCTTCTCACGTTCCTCCAACATGGCCGACTCTTCTCACGTTCCTCCAACATGTCCGACTCTTCTCACGTTCCTCCAACATGTCCGACTCTTCTCACGTTCCTCCAACAGGAGAAGAACGTCAGAAGGAACGTGAAGAGTCGGACATGGCCGACTCTTCTCACGTTCCTCCAACATGGCCGACTCTTCTCACGTTCCTCCAACATGGCCGACTCTTTTCACGTTCCTCCAACATGGCCGACTCTTCTCACGTTCCTCCAACATGGCCGACTCTTCTCACGTTCCTCCAACATGGCCGACTCTTCTCACGTTCCTCCAACATGTCCGACTCTTCTCACGTTCCAGCAACATGTCCGACTCTTCTGACGTTGCTCCAACATGTCCGACTCTTCTCACGTTCTTCCAACATGTCTGACTCTTCTCACGTTCCTCCAACATGACCGACTCGTCTCACGATCCTCCAACATGGCCGACTCTTCTCACGTTCCTCCAACATGGCCGACTCTTCTCACGTTCCTCCAACATGGCCGACTCTTCTCACGTTCCTCCAACATGGCCGACTCTTCTCACGTTCCTCCAACATGTCCGACTCTTCTCACGTTCCAGCAACATGTCCGACTCTTCTGACGTTGCTCCAACATGTCCGACTCTTCTGACGTTCTTCCAAAATGTCTGACTCTTCTGACGTTCTTCCAACATGTCTGACTCTTCTCACGTTCCTCCAACATGACCGACTCGTCTCACGATCCTCCAACATGGCCGACTCTTCTCACGATCCTCCAACATGGCCGACTCTTCTCACGTTCCTGCAACATGTCCGACTCTTCTCACGTTCCAGCAACATGTCCGACTCTTCTGACGTTGCTCCAACATGTCCGACTCTTCTCACGTTCCAGCAACATGTCCGACTCTTCTGACGTTGCTCCAACATGTCCGACTCTTCTGACGTTCTTCCAAAATGTCTGACTCTTCTGACGTTCTTCCAAAATGTCCGACTTCTCACGTTCCTCCAACATGTCCGACTCTTCTCACGTTCCTCCAACATGTCTTGACTCTTCTCACGTTCCTGCAACATGTCCGACTCTTCTCACGTTCCTGCAACATGTCCGACTCTTCTCACGTTCCTCCAACATGTCCGACTCTTCTCACGTTCCTCCAACATGTCCGACTCTTCTCACGTTCCTCCAACATGTCCGACTCTTCTCACGTTCTGACGTCAGAAGGAACGTGAAGAGTCGGACATGGCCGACTCTTCTCACGTTCCTCCAACATGGCCGACTCTTCTCACGTTCCTCCAACATGGCCGACTCTTCTCACGTTCCTCCAACATGGCCGACTCTTCTCACGTTCCTCCAACATGGCCGACTCTTCTCACGTTCCTCCAACATGTCCGATACTTCTCACGTTCCTCCAACATGTCCGACCCTTCTCACGTTCCAGTAACATGTCCGACTCTTCTGACGTTGCTCCAACATGTCCGACTCTTCTGACGTTCTTCCAAAATGTCTGACTCTTCTGACGTTCTTCCAACATGTCTGACTCTTCTCACGTTCCTCCAACATGACCGACTCGTCTCACGATCCTCCAACATGGCCGACTCTTCTCACGATCCTCCAACATGGCCGACTCTTCTCACGTTCCTGCAACATGTCCGACTCTTCTCACGTTCCAGCAACATGTCCGACTCTTCTGACGTTGCTCCAACATGTCCGACTCTTCTCACGTTCCAGCAACATGTCCGACTCTTCTGACGTTGCTCCAACATGTCCGACTCTTCTGACGTTCTTCCAAAATGTCTGACTCTTCTGACGTTCTTCCAAAATGTCCGACTTCTCACGTTCCTCCAACATGTCCGACTCTTCTCACGTTCCTCCAACATGTCCGACTCTTCTCACGTTCCTCCAACATGTCTGACTCTTCTCACGTTCCTCCAACATGTCCGACTCTTATCGGGTTCCTCCAACATGTCTGACTCTTCTCACGTTCCTGCAACATGTCCGACTCTTCTCACGTTCCTCCAACATGTCCGATTCTTCTCACGTTCCTCCAACATGTCCGACTCTTCTCACGTTCCTCCAACATGTCCGACTCTTCTCACGTTCTGACGTCAGAAGGAACGTGAAGAGTCGGACATGGCCGACTCTTCTCACGTTCCTCCAACATGGCCGACTCTTCTCACGTTCCTCCAACATGGCCGACTCTTCTCACGTTCCTCCAACATGGCCGACTCTTCTCACGTTCCTCCAACATGTCCGATACTTCTCACGTTCCTCCAACATGTCCGACTCTTCTCACGTTCCAGTAACATGTCCGACTCTTCTGACGTTGCTCCAACATGTCCGACTCTTCTGACGTTCTTCCAAAATGTCCGACTCTTCTGACGTTCTTCCAACATGTCCGACTCTTCTCACGTTCCTCCAACATGACCGACTCGTCTCACGATCCTCCAACATGGCCGACTCTTCTCACGTTCCTCCAACATGGCCGACTCTTCTCACGTTCCTCCAACATGGCCGACTCTTCTCACGTTCTTCCAACATGGCCGACTCTTCTCACGTTCCTCCAACATGGCCGACTCTTCTCACGTTCCTCCAACATGGCCGACTCTTCTCACGTTCCTCCAACATGTCCGACACTTCTCACGTTCCTCCAACATGTCCGACTCTTCTCACGTTCCAGTAACATGTCCGACTCTTCTGACGTTGCTCCAACATGTCCGACTCTTCTGACGTTCTTCCAAAATGTCCGACTCTTCTGACATTCTTCCAACATGTCTGACTCTTCTCACGTTCCTCCAACATGACCGACTCGTCTCACGATCTTCCAACATGGCCGACTCTTCTCACGTTCCTCCAACATGGCCGACTCTTCTCACGTTCCTCCAACACGGCCGACTCTTCTCACGTTCCTCCAACATGGCCGACTCTTCTCACGTTCCTCCAACATGGCCGACTCTTCTCACGTTCCTCCAACATGGCCGACTCTTCTCACGTTCCTCCAACATGTCCGATACTTCTCACGTTCCTCCAACATGTCCGACTCTTCTGACGTTGCTCCAACATGTCTGACTCTTCTCACGTTCTTCCAAAATGTCTGACTCTTCTGACGTTCTTCCAACATGGCCGACTCTTCTCACGTTCCTCCAACATGGCCGACTCTTCTCACGTTCCTCCAACATGGCCGACTCTTCTCACGTTCCTCCAACATGGCCGACTCTTCTCACGTTCCTCCAACATGTCCGACTCTTCTCACGTTCCTCCAACATGTCCGACTCTTCTCACGTTCCTCCAACAGGAGAAGAACGTCAGAAGGAACGTGAAGAGTCGGACATGTCCGACTCTTCTGACGTTCTTCCAAAATGTCTGACTCTTCTGACGTTCTTCCAACATGTCTGACTCTTCTCACGTTCCTCCAACATGACCGACTCGTCTCACGATCCTCCAACATGGCCGACTCTTCTCACGATCCTCCAACATGGCCGACTCTTCTCACGTTCCTGCAACATGTCCGACTCTTCTCACGTTCCAGCAACATGTCCGACTCTTCTGACGTTGCTCCAACATGTCCGACTCTTCTCACGTTCCAGCAACATGTCCGACTCTTCTGACGTTGCTCCAACATGTCCGACTCTTCTGACGTTCTTCCAAAATGTCTGACTCTTCTGACGTTCTTCCAAAATGTCCGACTTCTCACGTTCCTCCAACATGTCCGACTCTTCTCACGTTCCTCCAACATGTCTTGACTCTTCTCACGTTCCTGCAACATGTCCGACTCTTCTCACGTTCCTGCAACATGTCCGACTCTTCTCACGTTCCTCCAACATGTCCGACTCTTCTCACGTTCCTCCAACATGTCCGATACTTCTCACGTTCCTCCAACATGTCCGACTCTTCTCACGTTCCAGTAACATGTCCGACTCTTCTGACGTTGCTCCAACATGTCCGACTCTTCTGACGTTCTTCCAAAATGTCCGACTCTTCTGACGTTCTTCCAACATGTCTGACTCTTCTCACGTTCCTCCAACATGACCGACTCGTCTCACGATCCTCCAACATGGCCGACTCTTCTCACGTTCCTCCAACATGGCCGACTCTTCTCACGTTCCTCCAACATGGCCGACTCTTCTCACGTTCTTCCAACATGGCCGACTCTTCTCACGTTCCTCCAACATGGCCGACTCTTCTCACGTTCCTCCAACATGGCCGACTCTTCTCACGTTCCTCCAACATGTCCGACACTTCTCACGTTCCTCCAACATGTCCGACTCTTCTCACGTTCCAGTAACATGTCCGACTCTTCTGACGTTGCTCCAACATGTCCGACTCTTCTGACGTTCTTCCAAAATGTCCGACTCTTCTGACGTTCTTCCAACATGTCTGACTCTTCTCACGTTCCTCCAACATGACCGACTCGTCTCACGATCTTCCAACATGGCCGACTCTTCTCACGTTCCTCCAACATGGCCGACTCTTCTCACGTTCCTCCAACACGGCCGACTCTTCTCACGTTCCTCCAACATGGCCGACTCTTCTCACGTTCCTCCAACATGGCCGACTCTTCTCACGTTCCTCCAACATGGCCGACTCTTCTCACGTTCCTCCAACATGTCCGATACTTCTCACGTTCCTCCAACATGTCCGACTCTTCTGACGTTGCTCCAACATGTCTGACTCTTCTCACGTTCTTCCAAAATGTCTGACTCTTCTGACGTTCTTCCAACATGTCTGACTCTTCTCGCGTTCCTCCAACATGTCTGACTCTTCTCACGTTCCTCCAACATGACCGACTCGTCTCACGATCCTCCAACATGGCCGACTCTTCTCACGTTCCTGCAACATGTCCGACTCTTCTCACGTTCCTCCAACATGGCCGACACTTCTCAGGTTCCTCCAACATGGCCGACTCTTCTCACATTCCTCCAACATGTCCGACTCTTCTCACGTTCCTCCAACACGTCCGACTCTTCTCACGTTCCTCCAACATGTCCGACTCTTATCACGTTCCACCAACATGGCCGACTCTTCTCACGTTCCTCCAACATGGCCGACTCTTCTCACGTTCCTCCAACATGGCCGACTCTTCTCACGTTCCTCCAACATGTCCGACTCTTCTCACATTCCTCCAACATGGCCGACTCTTCTCACGTTCCTCCAACATGGCCGACTCTTCTCACGTTCCTCCAACATGTCCGACTCTTCTCACGTTCCTCCAACATGTCCGACTCTTCTCACGTTCCTCCAACAGGAGAAGAACGTCAGAAGGAACGTGAAGAGTCGGACATGGCCGACTCTTCTCACGTTCCTCCAACATGGCCGACTCTTCTCACGTTCCTCCAACATGGCCGACTCTTTTCACGTTCCTCCAACATGGCCGACTCTTCTCACGTTCCTCCAACATGGCCGACTCTTCTCACGTTCCTCCAACATGGCCGACTCTTCTCACGTTCCTCCAACATGTCCGACTCTTCTCACGTTCCAGCAACATGTCCGACTCTTCTGACGTTGCTCCAACATGTCCGACTCTTCTGACGTTCTTCCAAAATGTCCGACTCTTCTGACGTTCTTCCAACATGTCTGACTCTTCTCACGTTCCTCCAACAGGAGAAGAACGTCAGAAGGAACGTGAAGAGTCGGACATGGCCGACTCTTCTCACGTTCCTCCAACATGGCCGACTCTTCTCACGTTTCTCCAACATGGCCGACTCTTCTCACGTTCCACCAACATGGCCGACTCTTCTCACGTTCCTCCAACATGGCCGACTCTTCTCACGTTCCTCCAACATGGCCGACTCTTCTCACGTTCCTCCAACATGGCCGACTCTTCTCACGTTCCTCCAACATGTCCGACTCTTCTCACGTTCCTCCAACATGTCCGACTCTTCTCACGTTCCTCCAACAGGAGAAGAACGTCAGAAGGAACGTGAAGAGTCGGACATGGCCGACTCTTCTCACGTTCCTCCAACATGGCCGACTCTTCTCACGTTCCTCCAACATGGCCGACTCTTTTCACGTTCCTCCAACATGGCCGACTCTTCTCACGTTCCTCCAACATGGCCGACTCTTCTCACGTTCCTCCAACATGGCCGACTCTTCTCACGTTCCTCCAACATGTCCGACTCTTCTCACGTTCCAGCAACATGTCCGACTCTTCTGACGTTGCTCCAACATGTCCGACTCTTCTCACGTTCTTCCAACATGTCTGACTCTTCTCACGTTCCTCCAACATGACCGACTCGTCTCACGATCCTCCAACATGGCCGACTCTTCTCACGTTCCTCCAACATGGCCGACTCTTCTCACGTTCCTCCAACATGGCCGACTCTTCTCACGTTCCTCCAACATGGCCGACTCTTCTCACGTTCCTCCAACTTGTCCGACTCTTCTCACGTTCCAGCAACATGTCCGACTCTTCTGACGTTGCTCCAACATGTCCGACTCTTCTGACGTTCTTCCAAAATGTCTGACTCTTCTGACGTTCTTCCAACATGTCTGACTCTTCTCACGTTCCTCCAACATGACCGACTCGTCTCACGATCCTCCAACATGGCCGACTCTTCTCACGATCCTCCAACATGGCCGACTCTTCTCACGTTCCTGCAACATGTCCGACTCTTCTCACGTTCCAGCAACATGTCCGACTCTTCTGACGTTGCTCCAACATGTCCGACTCTTCTCACGTTCCAGCAACATGTCCGACTCTTCTGACGTTGCTCCAACATGTCCGACTCTTCTGACGTTCTTCCAAAATGTCTGACTCTTCTGACGTTCTTCCAAAATGTCCGACTTCTCACGTTCCTCCAACATGTCCGACTCTTCTCACGTTCCTCCAACATGTCTTGACTCTTCTCACGTTCCTGCAACATGTCCGACTCTTCTCACGTTCCTGCAACATGTCCGACTCTTCTCACGTTCCTCCAACATGTCCGACTCTTCTCACGTTCCTCCAACATGTCCGACTCTTCTCACGTTCCTCCAACATGTCCGACTCTTCTCACGTTCTGACGTCAGAAGGAACGTGAAGAGTCGGACATGGCCGACTCTTCTCACGTTCCTCCAACATGGCCGACTCTTCTCACGTTCCTCCAACATGGCCGACTCTTCTCACGTTCCTCCAACATGGCCGACTCTTCTCACGTTCCTCCAACATGGCCGACTCTTCTCACGTTCCTCCAACATGTCCGATACTTCTCACGTTCCTCCAACATGTCCGACCCTTCTCACGTTCCAGTAACATGTCCGACTCTTCTGACGTTGCTCCAACATGTCCGACTCTTCTGACGTTCTTCCAAAATGTCTGACTCTTCTGACGTTCTTCCAACATGTCTGACTCTTCTCACGTTCCTCCAACATGACCGACTCGTCTCACGATCCTCCAACATGGCCGACTCTTCTCACGATCCTCCAACATGGCCGACTCTTCTCACGTTCCTGCAACATGTCCGACTCTTCTCACGTTCCAGCAACATGTCCGACTCTTCTGACGTTGCTCCAACATGTCCGACTCTTCTCACGTTCCAGCAACATGTCCGACTCTTCTGACGTTGCTCCAACATGTCCGACTCTTCTGACGTTCTTCCAAAATGTCTGACTCTTCTGACGTTCTTCCAAAATGTCCGACTTCTCACGTTCCTCCAACATGTCCGACTCTTCTCACGTTCCTCCAACATGTCCGACTCTTCTCACGTTCCTCCAACATGTCTGACTCTTCTCACGTTCCTCCAACATGTCCGACTCTTATCGGGTTCCTCCAACATGTCTGACTCTTCTCACGTTCCTGCAACATGTCCGACTCTTCTCACGTTCCTCCAACATGTCCGATTCTTCTCACGTTCCTCCAACATGTCCGACTCTTCTCACGTTCCTCCAACATGTCCGACTCTTCTCACGTTCTGACGTCAGAAGGAACGTGAAGAGTCGGACATGGCCGACTCTTCTCACGTTCCTCCAACATGGCCGACTCTTCTCACGTTCCTCCAACATGGCCGACTCTTCTCACGTTCCTCCAACATGGCCGACTCTTCTCACGTTCCTCCAACATGTCCGATACTTCTCACGTTCCTCCAACATGTCCGACTCTTCTCACGTTCCAGTAACATGTCCGACTCTTCTGACGTTGCTCCAACATGTCCGACTCTTCTGACGTTCTTCCAAAATGTCCGACTCTTCTGACGTTCTTCCAACATGTCCGACTCTTCTCACGTTCCTCCAACATGACCGACTCGTCTCACGATCCTCCAACATGGCCGACTCTTCTCACGTTCCTCCAACATGGCCGACTCTTCTCACGTTCCTCCAACATGTCCGACACTTCTCACGTTCCTCCAACATGTCCGACTCTTCTCACGTTCCAGTAACATGTCCGACTCTTCTGACGTTGCTCCAACATGTCCGACTCTTCTGACGTTCTTCCAAAATGTCCGACTCTTCTGACATTCTTCCAACATGTCTGACTCTTCTCACGTTCCTCCAACATGACCGACTCGTCTCACGATCTTCCAACATGGCCGACTCTTCTCACGTTCCTCCAACATGGCCGACTCTTCTCACGTTCCTCCAACACGGCCGACTCTTCTCACGTTCCTCCAACATGGCCGACTCTTCTCACGTTCCTCCAACATGGCCGACTCTTCTCACGTTCCTCCAACATGGCCGACTCTTCTCACGTTCCTCCAACATGTCCGATACTTCTCACGTTCCTCCAACATGTCCGACTCTTCTGACGTTGCTCCAACATGTCTGACTCTTCTCACGTTCTTCCAAAATGTCTGACTCTTCTGACGTTCTTCCAACATGTCTGACTCTTCTCACGTTCCTCCAACATGTCTGACTCTTCTCACGTTCCTCCAACATGACCGACTCGTCTCACGATCCTCCAACATGGCCGACTCTTCTCACGTTCCTGCAACATGTCCGACTCTTCTCACGTTCCTCCAACATGGCCGACACTTCTCAGGTTCCTCCAACATGGCCGACTCTTCTCACATTCCTCCAACATGTCCGACTCTTCTCACGTTCCTCCAACACGTCCGACTCTTCTCACGTTCCTCCAACATGTCCGACTCTTATCACGTTCCTCCAACATGGCCGACACTTCTCAGGTTCCTCCAACATGGCCGACTCTTCTCACATTCCTCCAACACGGCCGACTCTTCTCACGTTCCTCCAACACGTCCGACTCTTCTCACATTCCTCCAACATGGCCGACTCTTCTCACGTTCCTCCAACATGTCCGACTCTTCTCACGTTCCTCCGACATGTCCGATACTTCTCACGTTCCTCCTACATGTCTGACTCTTCTCACGTTCCTCCAACTTGTCTGACTCTTCTCACGTTCCTCCAACATGTCTGACTCTTCTCACGTTCCTCCAACCTGTCTGACTCTTCTCACGTTCCTCCAACATGTCCGACTCTTCTCACATTCCTCTAACAGGAGAAGAACGTCAGAAGGAACGTGAAGAGTTGGACATGGCCGACTCTTCTCACGTTCCTCCAACATGGCCGACTCTTCTCACGTTCCTCCAACATGGCCGACTCTTCTCACGTTCCTCCAACATGGCCGACTCTTCTCACGTTCCTGCAACATGTCCGACTCTTCTCACGTTCCTCCAACATGGCCGACACTTCTCAGGTTCCTCCAACATGGCCGACTCTTCTCACATTCCTCCAACACGGCCGACTCTTCTCACGTTCCTCCAACACGTCCGACTCTTCTCACGTTCCTCCAACATGGCCGACTCTTCTCACGTTCCTCCAACATGGCCGACTCTTCTCACGTTCCTCCAACATGTCCGACTCTTCTCACGTTCCGGCAACATGTCCGACTCTTCTGACGTTGCTCCAACATGTCCGACTCTTCTGACGTTCTTCCAAAATGTCTGACTCTTCTGACGTTCTTCCAACATGTCTGACTCTTCTCACGTTCCTCCAACATGACCGACTCGTCTCACGATCCTCCAACATGGCCGACTCTTCTCACGATCCTCCAACATGGCCGACTCTTCTCACGTTCCTGCAACATGTCCGACTGTTCTCACGTTCCTCCAACATGGCCGACACTTCTCAGGTTCCTCCAACACGTCCGACTCTTCTCACGTTCCTCCAACATGGCCGACTCTTCTCACGTTCCTCCAACATGTCCGACTCTTCTCACGTTCCTCCAACATGTCTGACTCTTCTCACGTTCCTCCAACATGGCCGACTCTTCTCACGTTCCTCCAACATGGCCGACTCTTCTCACGTTCCTCCAACATGGCCGACTCTTCTCACATTCCTCCAACATGGCCGACTCTTCTCACGTTCCTCCAACATGTCCGACTCTTCTCACGTTCCTCCAACATGTCCGATACTTCTCACGTTCCTCCTACATGTCTGACTCTTCTCACGTTCCTCCAACATATCTGACTCTTCTCACGTTCCTCCAACATGTCTGACTCTTCTCACGTTCCTCCAACATGTCTGACTCTTCTCACGTTCCTCCAACCTGTCTGACTCTTCTCACGTTCCTCCAACATGTCCGACTCTTCTCACGTTCCTCCAACAGGAGAAGAACGTCAGAAGGAACGTGAAGAGTCGGACATGGCAGACTCTTCTCACGTTCCTCCAACATGGCCGACTCTTCTCACGTTCCTCCAACATGGCCGACTCTTCTCACGTTCCTCCAACATGGCCGACTCTTCTCACGTTCCTCCAACATGGTCGACTCTTCTCACGTTCCTCCAACATGGCCGACTCTTCTCAGGTTCCTCCAAAATGTCCGACTCTTCTGTCGTTCTTCCAAAATGTCTGACTCTTCTGACGTTCTTTCAAAATGTCCGTCTCTTCTGACGTTGCTCCAAAATGTCACTCTTCTGACGTTTCTTCAAAATGTCCGATTCTTCTGACGTTCCTGCAACATGTCAGACTCTTCTGACGTTTCTTCAAAATGTCCAACTCATCTCACGTTCCTCCAATATGGCCGACGCTTCTCATGTTCCTCCAATATGGCCGACTCTCCTGACGTTGCTCCAAAATGTCACTCTTCTGACGTTTCTTCAACATGTCAGACTCTTCTGATGTTCCTCCAATATGGCCGACTTTTCTGACGTTCCTCCAACATTTCCGACTCTTCTCAAGTTCTCCCAGAATTTGTTGAAAGGACTAGTTGGTACAATCCCTGGGGACTCTGCATGGCAGGGGCGTCCTCCTCCCTGAGCCAGGCTTGCACCTGACCGCATACCTAAATGAGGCTAGGTGACACTGCTGGGAGGCTTTTCCACCCAAAATGTCCGACTCTTCTGACGTTGCTCCAACATGTCCGACTCTTCTGACGTTCTTCCAAAATGTCTGACTCTTCTGACGTTTCTTCAAAAAGTAGTTATGCCAACAACGCTACATGGATTGTGCCAAAAAGTACAGTTATACTAACAAAGCTAGATGGATTGTGCCAAAAAGTACAGTTATGCTAACAACGCTACGTGGATTGTGCCAAAAAGTAGTTATATTAACAACGCTACATGAATTGTGCCAGCAATTATAGTTATGCTAACAACGCTACATGGATTGTGTCAAAAAGTACAGTTATGCTAGCAACGCTACATGGATTGTGCCAAAAAGTACAGTTATGCTAGCAACGCTACATGGATTGTGCCAAAAAGTAGTTATACTAACAGCGCTAAATGGATTGTGCCAAAAAGTACAGTTATGCCAACAACGCTACATGGATTGTGTCAAAAAGTACAGTTATGCTAGCAACGCTACATGGATTGTGCCAAAAAGTACAGTTATGCTAGCAACGCTACATGGATTGTGCCAAAAAGTACAGTTATACTAACAACGCTAAATGGATTGTGCCAAAAAGTACAGTTATGCCAACAACGCTACATGGATTGTGTCAAAAAGTACAATTATGCTAGCAACGCTACATGGATTGTGCCAAAAAGTACAGTTATGCTAGCAACGCTACATGGACTGTGCCAAAAAGAACAGTTATGCTAACAATGCTATATGGACCGTGCCAAAAAGTACAGTTATGCTAACAACGCTACATGATATGTGCCAAAAAGTACAGTTTTGCTAACAACGCTACATGAAATATGCCAGCAAGTGCAGTTATGCTAACAACATTAGATGTATTATGCTAGCAAGTGCAGTTATGCCAACAACGCTTCATGGATTGTGTCAACAAGTACAGTTATACAAACAACGCTACATGGATTGTGCCAAAAAGTACAGTTATGCTAACAACGCTACATGGATTGGGCCAAAAAGTACAGCTATGCCAACAACGCTACATGGATTGTGCCAAAAAGTACAGTTATACTAACAAAACTGGATGTATTGTGCAAAAAAGTACAGTTATGCTAACAACGCTACGTGGATTGTGCCAAAAAGCAGTTATATTAACAACGCTACATGAATTGTGCCAGCAATTATAGTTATGCTAACAACGCTACATAGATTGTGTCAAAAAGTACAGTTTTGCTAGCAACGCTACATGGATTGTACCAAAAAGTACAGTTATGCTAGCAACGCTACATGGATTGTGCCAAAAAGTACAATTATGCTAGCAACGCTACATGGATTGTGCCAAAAAGTACAGTTATGCTAGCAACGCTACATGGACTGTGCCAAAAAGTACAGTTATGCTAACAACGCTATATGGATTGTGCCAAAATGTACAGTTATGCTAACAACGCTACATGATATGTGCCAAAAAGTACAGTTTTGCTAACAACGCTACAAGAAATACGCCAGCAAGTGCAGTTATGCTAACAACATTAGTTGTACTATGCTAGCAAGTGCAGTTATGCCAACAACGCTTCATGGATTGTGTCAACAAGTACAGTTATACTAACAACGCTACATGGATTGTGCCAAAAAGTACAGTTATGCTAACAACACTACATGGATTGGGCCAAATAGTGCAGTTATGCCAACAACGCAACATGGATTGTGCCAAAATGTACAGTTATAGTAACAAAGCTAGATGGATTGTGCCAAAAAGTACAGTTATGCTAACAACGCTACGTGGATTTTGCCAAAAAGTAGTTATATTAACAACGCTACATGAATTGTGCCAAAAATTATAGTTATGCTAACAACGCTACATGGATTGTGTAAAAAAGTACAGTTATGCTAGCAACGCTACATGGATTGTGCCAAAAAGTACAGTTATGCTAGCAACGCTACATGGATTGTGCCAAAAAGTAGTTATACTAACAACGCTAAATGGATTGTGCCAAAAAGTACAGTTATGCCAACAACGCTACATGGATTGTGTCAAAAAGTACAGTTATGCTAGCAACGCTACATGGATTGTGCCAAAAAGTACAGTTATGCAAGCAACGCTACATGGATTGTGCCAAAAAGTACAGTTATACTAACAACACTAAATGGATTGTGCCAAAAAGTACAGTTATGCCAACAACCCTACATGGATTGTGTCAAAAAGTACAGTTATGCTAGCAACGCTACATGGATTGTGCCAAAAAGTACAGTTATGCTAGCAACGCTACATGGATTGTGCCAAAAAGTACAGTTATACTAACAACGCTAAATGGATTGTGCCAAAAAGTACAGTTATGCCAACAACGCTACATGGATTGTGTCAAAAAGTACAATTATGCTAGCAACGCTACATGGATTGTGCCAAAAAGTACAGTTATGCTAGCAACGCTACATGGACTGTGCCAAAAAGAACAGTTATGCTAACAACGCTATATGGACTGTGCCAAAAAGTACAGTTATGCTAACAACACTACATGATATGTGCCAAAAAGTACAGTTTTGCTAACAACGCTACATGAAATATGCCAGCAAGTGCAGCTATGCTAACAACATTAGATGTGTAATGCTAGCAAGTGCAGTTATGCCAACAACGCTTCATGGATTGTGTCAACAAGTACAGTTATACAAACAACGCTACATGGATTGTGCCAAAAAGTACAGTTATGCTAACAACGCTACATGGATTGGGCCAAAAAGTACAGCTATGCCAACAACGCTACGTGGGTTGTGCCAAAAAGTAGTTATATTAACAACGCTACATGAATTGTGCCAGCAATTATAGTTATGCTAACAACGCTACATAGATTGTGTCAAAAAGTACAGTTTTGCTAGCAACGCTACATGGATTGTGCAAAAAAGTACAGTTATACTAACAACGCTAAATGGATTGTGCCAAAAAGTAGTTATACTAACAACGCTAAATGGATTGTGCCAAAAAGTACAGTTATACTAACAACGCTACATGGATTGTGCAAAAAAATGCAGTTATGCTAACAACGCTACATGGATTGTGCCAAAAAGTACAGTTATGCTAACAATGCTACATGGATTGTGCCAAAAAGTACACTTATGCTAACAATGCTACATGGATTATGCCAGCAAGTGCAGTTATGCTAACAAAAGTACATGAATTGTGCCAAAAAGTATAGTTTTGCTAAAAACGCTACATGAATTGTGCCAAAAAGTACAGTTATGCTAACAACGCTACATGAATTGTGCAAACAAGTACAGTTATGCTAACAACGCTACATGGATTGTGCCAAAAAGTACAGGTATACTAAAAACGCTACAAGGATTGTGCCAAAAAGTAAAGTAATGCTAACAACGCTAGATGGATCGTGCCAAAAAGTACAGTTATATTAACAACACTACATGAATTGTGCCAGCAATTACAGTTATGCTAACAACGTTACATGGATTGTGCCAAAAAGTACAGTTTTGCTAACAACGCTACATGGATTGTGCCAAAAAGTACAGTTATGCTAACAACGCTACATGGATTGGGCCAAAAAGTACAGTTATGCCAACAACGCTACATGGATTGTGTCAAAAAGTACAGTTATGCTAGCAACGCTACATAGATTGTGCCAAAAAGTACAGTTATGCTAACAATGCTAAATGGATTGTGCCAAAAAGTACAGATATGCTAGCAATGCTACATGGATTGTGCAAAAAAGTACAGTTATATTAACAACACTACATGAATTGTGCCAGCAATAACAGTTATGCTAGCAACGCTACATGGATTGTGCCAAAAAGTACAGTTATACTAACATTAGATGTATTATGCTAACAAGTGCAGTTATGCCAACAACGTTACACGGATTGTGTCAAATAGCACAGTTATACTAACAACGCTACATGGATTGTGCTTTAAAGTACAGTTATGCTAACAACGCTACGTGGATTGTGCCAAAAAGTACAGTTATGCTAACAACGCCACATGGATTGTGCCAAAAAATTGTTATATTAAAAAAGCTACATAAATTGTGACAGCAGTTACAGTTATGCTAACAACGCTACATGGATTGTGTCAAAAAGTAAAGTTAAGCTAGCAACGCTACGTGGAATGTGCCAAAAAGTACAGTTATGCTAGCAACGCTACATGGATTGTGCCAAAAAGTACAGTTATGCTAACAACGCTACATGGATTGTGCCAAAAAGTACAGTTATGCTAACAACGCTACATGGATTGTGCCAAAAAGTACAGCTATGCTAACAATGCTACATGGATTGTGACAAAAAGTACAGTTATTATAACAACGCTACATGAATTGTGCCAGCAATTACAGTTATGCTAGCAACGCTACATGGATTGTGCCAAAAAGGACAGTTATGCTAACAATGCTACATGGACTGTGCCAAGAAGTACAGTTTTGCTAACAACGCTACATGGATTGGGCCAAAAAGTACAGTTATGCTAACAACTCTTCATTAAATTGTGCCAAAAAAGTATAGTTATGCTAACAACGCTACATGAATTGTGCCAGCAATTACAGTTATGCTAACAACGCTACATGGATTGTGCCAAAAAGTACAGTTATATTAACAACACTACATGAATTGTGCCAGCAATTACAGTTATGCTAACGCTACATGGACTGTGCCAAAAAGTACAGTTATGCTAACAACGCTACATGGATTGTGCCAAAAAGTAGTTATGTTAGCAACGCTACATGGACCGTGCCAAAAAGTACAGTTATGCTAACAACGCTACATGGACTGTGCCAAAAAGTACAGTTATGCTAACAACGCTACATGGATTGTGCCAAAAAGTACAGCTATGCTAACAATGCTACATGGATTGTGCCAAAAAGTACAGTTATTTTAACAACGCTACATGAATTGTGCCAGCAATTACAGATATGCTAACAACGCTACATGGATTGTGCCAAAAAGTACAGTTATATTAACAACACTACGTGAATTGTGCCAGCAATTACAGTTATGCTAACGCTACATGGACTGTGCCAAATAGTAGTTATGATAACAACGCTACATGGATTGTGTCAAAAAGTACAGTTATGCTAGCAACGCTACATGGATTGTGTCAAACAGTACAGTTATGCTAACAACGTGACATGGATTGTGTCAAAAAGTACAGTTATGCTAACAACGCTACATGGATTGTGTCAAAAAGTACAGTTATTCTAACAACACTACATGGATTATGTCAAAAAGTAGTTATGCTAGCAACGCTACATGGATTGTGCCAAAAAGTAGTTATACTAACAGCGCTAAATGGATTGTGCCAAAAAGTACAGTTATGCCAACAACGCTACATGGATTGTGTCAAAAAGTACAGTTATGCTAGCAACGCTACATGGATTGTGCCAAAAAGTACAGTTATGCTAGCAACGCTACATGGATTGTGCCAAAAAGTACAGTTATACTAACAACGCTAAATGGATTGTGCCAAAAAGTACAGTTATGCCAACAACGCTACATGGATTGTGTCAAAAAGTACAATTATGCTAGCAACGCTACATGGATTGTGCCAAAAAGTACAGTTATGCTAGCAACGCTACATGGACTGTGCCAAAAAGAACAGTTATGCTAACAACGCTATATGGACCGTGCCAAAAAGTACAGTTATGCTAACAACGCTACATGATATGTGCCAAAACATGGCCGACTCTTCTCACATTCCTCCAACATGGCCGACTCTTCTCACGTTCCTCCAACATGTCCGACTCTTCTGACGTTGCTCCAACATGTCCGACTCTTCTGACGTTCTTCCAAAATGTCTGACTCTTCTGACGTTCTTCCAAAATGTCCGACTCTTCTCACGTTCCAGCAACATGTCCGACTCTTCTGACGTTGCTCCAACATGTCCGACTCTTCTGACGTTCTTCCAAAATGTCTGACTCTTCTGACGTTCTTCCAAAATGTCCGACTCTTCTCACGTTCCTCCAACATGTCCGACTCTTCTCACGTTCCTCCAACATGTCTGACTCTTCTCACGTTCCTGCAACATGTCCGACTCTTCTCACGTTCCTCCAACATGTCCGACTCTTCTGACGTTGCTCCAACATGTCCGACTCTTCTGACGTTCTTCCAAAATGTCTGACTCTTCTGACGTTCTTCCAAAATGTCCGACTCTTCTCACGTTCCAGCAACATGTCCGACTCTTCTGACGTTGCTCCAACATGTCCGACTCTTCTGACGTTCTTCCAAAATGTCTGACTCTTCTGACGTTCTTCCAAAATGTCCGACTCTTCTCACGTTCCTCCAACATGTCCGACTCTTCTCACGTTCCTCCAACATGTCTGACTCTTCTCACGTTCCTGCAACATGTCCGACTCTTCTCACGTTCCTCCAACATGTCTGACTCTTCTCACGTTCCTCCAACATGTCTGACTCTTCTCACGTTCCTCCAACATGTCTGACTCTTCTCACGTTCCTCCAACATGTCTGACTCTTCTCACGTTCCTCCAACATGTCTGACTCTTCTCACGTTCCTCCAACATGTCTGAATCTTCTCACGTTCCTCCAACATGTCTGACTCTTCTCACGTTCCTCCAACATGTCTGACTCTTCTCACGTTCCTCCAACATGTCTGACTCTTCTCACGTTCCTCCAACATGTCTGACTCTTCTCACGTTCCTCCAACATGTCTGACTCTTCTCACGTTCCTCCAACATGTCCGACTCTTCTCACGTTCCTCCAACATGTCCGACTCTTCTCACATTCCTCCAACATGTCCGATACTTCTCACGTTCCTCCAACATGTCCGACTCTTCTCACGTTCCAGCAACATGTCCGACTCTTCTGACGTTGCTCCAACATGTCCGACTCTTCTCACGTTCCTCCAACGGGTCTGACTCTTCTCACGTTCCTCCAACATGTCTGACTCTTCTCACGTTCCTCCGAAATGTCCGACTCTTCTCACGTTCCTCCAACATGTCCGACTCTTCTCACATTCCTCCAACATGTCCGATACTTCTCACGTTCCTCCAACATGTCCGACTCTTCTCACGTTCCAGCAACATGTCCGACTCTTCTGACGTTGCTCCAACATGTCCGACTCTTCTCACGTTCCAGCAACATGTCCGACTCTTCTGACGTTGCTCCAACATGTCCGACTCTTCTGACGTTCTTCCAAAATGTCTGACTCTTCTGACGTTCTTCCAACAAGTCTGACTCTTCTCACGTTCCTCCAACATGACCGACTCGTCTCACGATCCTCCAACATGGCCGACTCTTCTCACGTTCCTGCAACATGTCCGACTCTTCTCACGTTCCTCCAACATGGCCGACACTTCTCAGGTTCCTCCAACATGGCCGACTCTTCTCACATTCCTCCAACATGTCCGACTCTTCTCACGTTCCTCCAACACGTCCGACTCTTCTCACGTTCCTCCAACATGTCCGACTCTTATCACGTTCCACCAACATGGCCGACTCTTCTCACGTTCCTCCAACATGGCCGACTCTTCTCACGTTCCTCCAACATGGCCGACTCTTCTCACGTTCCTCCAACATGTCCGACTCTTCTCACATTCCTCCAACATGGCCGACTCTTCTCACGTTCCTCCAACATGTCCGACTCTTCTCACGTTCCTCCAACAAGTCCGATACTTCTCACGTTCCTCCTACATGTCTGACTCTTCTCACGTTCCTCCAACATGTCTGACTCTTCTCACGTTCCTCCAACTTGTCTGACTCTTCTCACGTTCCTCCAACATGTCTGACTCTTCTCACGTTCCTCCAACATGTCTGACTCTTGTCACGTTCCTCCAACCTGTCTGACTCTTCTCACGTTCCTCCAACATGTCCGACTCTTCTCACATTCCTCCAACATGTCCGATACTTCTCACGTTCCTCCAACATGTCCGACTCTTCTCACGTTCCAGCAACATGTCCGACTCTTCTGACGTTGCTCCAACATGTCCGACTCTTCTCACGTTCCTGCAACATGTCCGACTCTTCTCACGTTCCTCCAACATGTCTGACTCTTCTCACGTTCCTCCAACATGTCTGACTCTTCTCACGTTCCTCCAACATGTCTGACTCTTCTCACGTTCCTCCAACATGTCTGACTCTTCTCACGTTCCTCCAACATGTCTGACTCTTCTCACGTTCCTCCAACATGTCCGACTCTTCTCACGTTCCTCCAACATGTCTGACTCTTCTCACGTTCCTCCAACATGTCCGACTCTTCTCACGTTCCTCAAACATGTCCGACTCTTCTCACATTCCTCCAACATGTCCGATACTTCTCACGTTCCTCCAACATGTCCGACTCTTCTCACGTTCCAGCAACATGTCCGACTCTTCTGACGTTGCCCCAACATGTCCGACTCTTCTGACGTTCTTCCAAAATGTCTGACTCTTCTGACGTTCTTCCAACATGTCTGACTCTTCTCACGTTCCTCCAACATGACCGACTCGTCTCACGATCCTCCAACATGGCCGACTCTTCTCACGATCCTCCAACATGGCCGACTCTTCTCACGTTCCTGCAACATGTCCGACTCTTCTCAGGTTCCTCCAACATGGCCGACACTTCTCAGGTTCCTCCAACATGGCCGACTCTTCTTACATTCCTCCAACATGGCCGACTCTTCTCACGTTCCTCCAACACGTCCGACTCTTCTCACGTTCCTCCAACATGTCTGACTCTTCTCACGTTCCTCCAACATGTCCGACCCTTATCACTTTCCACCAACATGGCCGACTCTTCTCACGTTCCTCCAACATGGCCGACTCTTCTCACGTTCCTCCAACATGGCCGACTCTTCTCATATTCCTCCAACATGGCCGACTCTTCTCACGTTCCTCCAACATGTCCGACTCTTCTCACGTTCCTCCAACATGTCCGATACTTCTCACGTTCCTCCTACATGTCTGACTCTTCTAACGTTCCTCCAACATGTCTGACTCTTCTCACGTTCCTCCAACATGTCTGACTCTTCTCACGTTCCTCCAACATGTCTGACTCTTGTCACGTTCCTCCAACCTGTCTGACTCTTCTCACGTTCCTCCAACATGTCCGATACTTCTCACGTTCCTCCAACATGTCCGACTCTTCTCACGTTCCAGCAACATGTCCGACTCTTCTGACGTTGCTCCAACATGGCCGACTCTTCTCACGTTCCTGCAACATGTCCGACTCTTCTCACGTTCCTCCAACATGTCTGACTCTTCTCACGTTCCTCCAACATGTCTGACTCTTCTCACGTTCCTCCAACATGTCTGACTCTTCTCACGTTCCTCCAACATGTCTGACTCTTCTCACGTTCCTCCAACATGTCTGACTCTTCTCACGTTCCTCCAACATGTCTGACTCTTCTCACGTTCCTCCAACATGTCTGACTCTTCTCACGTTCCTCCAACATGTCTGACTCTTCTCACGTTCCTCCAACATGTCTGACTCTTCTCACGTTCCTCCAACATGTCTGACTCTTCTCACGTTCCTCCAACATGTCTGACTCTTCTCACGTTCCTCCAACATGTCTGACTCTTCTCACGTTCCTCCAACATGTCCGACTCTTCTCACGTTCCTCCAACATGTCCGACTCTTCTCACATTCCTCCAACATGTCCGATACTTCTCACGTTCCTCCAACATGTCCGACTCTTCTCACGTTCCAGCAACATGTCCGACTCTTCTGACGTTGCTCCAACATGTCAGACTCTTCTCACGTTCCTCCAACAGGTCTGACTCTTCTCACGTTCCTCCAACATGTCTGACTCTTCTCACGTTCCTCCAACATGTCCGACTCTTCTCACGTTCCTCCAACATGTCCGACTCTTCTCACATTCCTCCAACATGTCCGATACTTCTCACGTTCCTCCAAAATGTCCGACTCTTCTCACGTTCCAGCAACATGTCCGACTCTTCTGACGTTGCTCCAACATGTCCAACTCTTCTCACGTTCCAGCAACATGTCCGACTCTTCTGACGTTGCTCCAACATGTCCGACTCTTCTGACGTTCTTCCAAAATGTCTGACTCTTCTGACGTTCTTCCAACAAGTCTGACTCTTCTCACGTTCCTCCAACATGACCGACTCGTCTCACGATCCTCCAACATGGCCGACTCTTCTCACGTTCCTGCAACATGTCCGACTCTTCTCACGTTCCTCCAACATGGCCGACACTTCTCAGGTTCCTCCAACATGGCCGACTCTTCTCACATTCCTCCAACATGTCCGACTCTTCTCACGTTCCTCCAACACGTCCGACTCTTCTCACGTTCCTCCAACATGTCCGACTCTTATCACGTTCCACCAACATGGCCGACTCTTCTCACGTTCCTCCAACATGGCCGACTCTTCTCACGTTCCTCCAACATGGCCGACTCTTCTCACGTTCCTCCAACATGTCCGACTCTTCTCACATTCCTCCAACATGGCCGACTCTTCTCACGTTCCTCCAACATGTCCGACTCTTCTCACGTTCCTCCAACAAGTCCGATACTTCTCACGTTCCTCCTACATGTCTGACTCTTCTCACGTTCCTCCAACATGTCTGACTCTTCTCACGTTCCTCCAACTTGTCTGACTCTTCTCACGTTCTTCCAACATGTCTGAATTTCTCACGTTCCTCCAACCTGTCTGACTCTTCTCACGTTCCTCCAACATGTCCGACTCTTCTCACGTTCCTCCAACAGGAGGAGAACGTCAGAAGGAACGTGAAGAGTCGGACATGGCCGACTCTTCTCACGTTCCTCCAACATGGCCGACTCTTCTCACGTTCCTCCAACATGGCCGACTCTTCTCACGTTCCTCCAACATGGCCGACTCTTCTCACGTTCCTCCAACATGGCCGACTCTTCTCACGTTCCTCCAACATGGCCGACTCTTCTCACGTTCCTCCAACATGGCCGACTCTTCTCACGTTCCTCCAACATGTCCGACTCTTCTCACGTTCCGGCAACATGTCCGACTCTTCTGACGTTGCTCCAACATGTCCGACTCTTCTGACGTTCTTCCAAAATGTCTGACTCTTCTGACGTTCTTCCAACATGTCTGACTCTTCTCACGTTCCTCCAACATGACCGACTCGTCTCACGATCCTCCAACATGGCCGACTCTTCTCACGATCCTCCAACATGGCCGACTCTTCTCACGTTCCTGCAACATGTCCGACTCTTCTCACGTTCCTCCAATATGGCCGGCACTTCTCAGGTTCCTCCAACATGGCCGACTCTTCTCACATTCCTACAACATGGCCGACTCTTCTCACGTTCCTCCAACACGTCCGACTCTTCTCACGTTCCTCCAACACGGCCGACGCTTCTCACGTTCCTCCAACATGGCCGACTCTTCTCACGTTCCTCCAACATGTCTGACTCTTCTCACGTTCCTCCAACATGTCCGACTCTTCTCACGTTCCTCAAACATGTCCGACTCTTCTCACATTCCTCCAACATGTCCGATACTTCTCACGTTCCTCCAACATGTCCGACTCTTCTCACGTTCCAGCAACATGTCCGACTCTTCTGACGTTGCCCCAACATGTCCGACTCTTCTGACGTTCTTCCAAAATGTCTGACTCTTCTGACGTTCTTCCAACATGTCTGACTCTTCTCACGTTCCTCCAACATGACCGACTCGTCTCACGATCCTCCAACATGGCCGACTCTTCTCACGATCCTCCAACATGGCCGACTCTTCTCACGTTCCTGCAACATGTCCGACTCTTCTCAGGTTCCTCCAACATGGCCGACACTTCTCAGGTTCCTCCAACATGGCCGACTCTTCTTACATTCCTCCAACATGGCCGACTCTTCTCACGTTCCTCCAACACGTCCGACTCTTCTCACGTTCCTCCAACATGTCTGACTCTTCTCACGTTCCTCCAACATGTCCGACCCTTATCACTTTCCACCAACATGGCCGACTCTTCTCACGTTCCTCCAACATGGCCGACTCTTCTCACGTTCCTCCAACATGGCCGACTCTTCTCACATTCCTCCAACATGGCCGACTCTTCTCACGTTCCTCCAACATGTCCGACTCTTCTCACGTTCCTCCAACATGTCCGATACTTCTCACGTTCCTCCTACATGTCTGACTCTTCTAACGTTCCTCCAACATGTCTGACTCTTCTCACGTTCCTCCAACATGTCTGACTCTTCTCACGTTCCTCCAACATGTCTGACTCTTGTCACGTTCCTCCAACCTGTCTGACTCTTCTCACGTTCCTCCAACATGTCCGACTCTTCTCACGTTCCTCCAACAGGAGAAGAACGTCAGAAGGAACGTGAAGAGTCGGACATACTTCTCACGTTCCTCCTACATGTCTGACTCTTCTAACGTTCCTCCAACATGTCTGACTCTTCTCACGTTCCTCCAACATGGCCGACTCTTCTCACGTTCCTCCAACATGGCCGACTCTTCTCACGTTCCTCCAACATGGCCGACTCTTCTCACGTTCCTCCAACATGGCCGACTTTTCTCACGTTCCTCCAACATGGCCGACTCTTCTCACGTTCCTCCAACATGTCCGACTCTTCTCACGTTCCAGAAACATGTCCGACTCTTCTGACGTTGCTCCAACATGTCCGACTCTTCTGACGTTCTTCCAAAATGTCTGACTCTTCTGACGTTCTTCCAACATGTCTGACTCTTCTCACGTTCCTCCAACATGACCGACTCGTCTCACGATCCTCCAACATGGCCGACTCTTCTCACGATCCTCCAACATGGCCGACTCTTCTCACGTTCCTGCAACATGGCCGACTCTTCTCACGTTCCTCCAACACGTCCGACTCTTCTCACGTTCCTCCAACATGTCTGACTCTTCTCACGTTCCTCCAACATGGCCGACTCTTCTCACGTTCCTCCAACATGGCCGACTCTTCTCACGTTCCTCCAGCATGGCCGACTCTTCTCACATTCCTCCAACATGGCCGACTCTTCTCACGTTCCTCCAACATGTCCGACTCTTCTCACGTTCCTCCAACATGTCCGATACTTCTCACGTTCCTCCTACATGTCTGACTCTTCTCACGTTCCTCCAACATATCTGACTCTTCTCACGTTCCTCCAACATGTCTGACTCTTCTCACGTTCCTCCAACATGTCTGACTCTTCTCACGTTCCTCCAACCTGTCTGACTCTTCTCACGTTCCTCCAACATGTCCGACTCTTCTCACGTTCCTCCAACAGGAGAAGAACGTCAGAAGGAACGTGAAGAGTCGGACATGGCAGACTCTTCTCACGTTCCTCCAACATGGCCGACTCTTCTCACGTTCCTCCAACATGGCCGACTCTTCTCACGTTCCTCCAACATGGCCGACTCTTCTCACGTTCCTCCAACATGGCCGACTCTTCTCACGTTCCTCCAACATGGTCGACTCTTCTCACGTTCCTCCAACATGTCCGACTCTTCTCACGTTCCTCCAACATGGCCGACTCTTCTCACGTTCCTCCAACATGGCCGACTCTTCTCACGTTCCTCCAACATGGCCGACTCTTCTCACGTTCCTCCAACATGGCCGACTCTTCTCACGTTCCTCCAACATCGCCGACTCTTCTCACGTTCCTCCAACATGGCCGACTCTTCTCACGTTCCTCCAACATGGTCGACTCTTCTCACGTTCCTCCAACATGGCCGACTCTTCTCACGTTCCTCCAACATGGTCGACTCTTCTCACGTTCCTCCAACATGGCCGACTCTTCTCACGTTCCTCCAACATGGTCGACTCTTCTCACGTTCCTCCAACATGGTCGACTCTTCTCAGGTTCCTCCAAAATGTCCGACTCTTCTGTCGTTCTTCCAAAATGTCTGACTCTTCTGACGTTCTTTCAAAATGTCCGTCTCTTCTGACGTTGCTCCAAAATGTCACTCTTCTGACGTTTCTTCAAACTGTCCGATTCTTCTGACGTTCCTGCAACATGTCAGACTCTTCTGACGTTTCTTCAAAATGTCCAACTCATCTCACGTTCCTCCAATATGGCCGACGCTTCTCATGTTCCTCCAATATGGCCGACTCTCCTGACGTTGCTCCAAAATGTCACTCTTCTGACGTTTCTTCAACATGTCAGACTCTTCTGATGTTCCTCCAATATGGCCGACTTTTCTGACGTTCCTCCAACATTTCCGACTCTTCTCAAGTTCTCCCAGAATTTGTTGAAAGGACTAGTTGGTACAATCCCTGGGGACTCTGCATGGCAGGGGCGTCCTCCTCCCTGAGCCAGGCTTGCACTTGACCGCATACCTAAATGAGGCTAGGTGACACTGCTGGGAGGCTTTTCCACCCAAAATGTCCGACTCTTCTGACGTTGCTCCAACATGTCCGACTCTTCTGACGTTCTTCCAAAATGTCTGACTCTTCTGACGTTTCTTCAAAAAGTAGTTATGCCAACAACGCTACATGGATTGTGCCAAAAAGTACAGTTCTACTAACAAAGCTAGATAGATTGTGCCAAAAAGTACAGTTATGCTAACAACGCTACGTGGATTGTGCCAAAAAGTAGTTATATTAACAACACTACATGAATTGTGCCAGCAATTATAGTTATGCTAACAACGCTACATGGATTGTGTCAAAAAGTACAGTTATGCTAGCAACGCTACATGGATTGTGCCAAAAAGTACAGTTATGCTAGCAACGCTACATGGATTGTGCCAAAAAGTAGTTATACTAACAGCGCTAAATGGATTGTGCCAAAAAGTACAGTTATGCCAACAACGCTACATGGATTGTGTCAAAAAGTACAGTTATGCTAGCAACGCTACATGGATTGTGCCAAAAAGTACAGTTATGCTAGCAACGCTACATGGATTGTGCCAAAAAGTACAGTTATACTAACAACGCTAAATGGATTGTGCCAAAAAGTACAGTTATGCCAACAACGCTACATGGATTGTGTCAAAAAGTACAATTATGCTAGCAACGCTACATGGATTGTGCCAAAAAGTACAGTTATGCTAGCAACGCTACATGGACTGTGCCAAAAAGAACAGTTATGCTAACAACGCTATATGGACCGTGCCAAAAAGTACAGTTATGCTAACAACGCTACATGATATGTGCCAAAAAGTACAGTTTTGCTAACAACGCTACATGAAATATGCCAGCAAGTGCAGTTATGCTAACAACATTAGATGTATTATGCTAGCAAGTGCAGTTATGCCAACAACGCTTCATGGATTGTGTCAACAAGTACAGTTATACAAACAACGCTACATGGATTGTGCCAAAAAGTACAGTTATGCTAACAACGCTACATGGATTGGGCCAAAAAGTACAGCTATGCCAACAACGCTACATGGATTGTGCCAAAAAGTACAGTTATACTAACAAAACTGGATGTATTGTGCAAAAAAGTACAGTTATGCTAACAACGCTACGTGGATTGTGCCAAAAAGCAGTTATATTAACAACGCTACATGAATTGTGCCAGCAATTATAGTTATGCTAACAACGCTACATAGATTGTGTCAAAAAGTACAGTTTTGCTAGCAACGCTACATGGATTGTACCAAAAAGTACAGTTATGCTAGCAACGCTACATGGATTGTGCCAAAAAGTAGTTATACTAACAACGCTAAATGGATTGTGCCAAAAAGTACAGTTATGCCAACAACGCTACATGGATTGTGTCAAAAAGTACAGTTATGCTAGCAACGCTACATGGATTGTGCCAAAAAGTACAATTATGCTAGCAACGCTACATGGATTGTGCCAAAAAGTACAGTTATGCTAGCAACGCTACATGGACTGTGCCAAAAAGTACAGTTATGCTAACAACGCTATATGGATTGTGCCAAAATGTACAGTTATGCTAACAACGCTACATGATATGTGCCAAAAAGTACAGTTTTGCTAACAACGCTACAAGAAATACGCCAGCAAGTGCAGTTATGCTAACAACATTATTTGTACTATGCTAGCAAGTGCAGTTATGCCAACAACGCTTCATGGATTGTGTCAACAAGTACAGTTATACTAACAACGCTACATGGATTGTGCCAAAAAGTACAGTTATGCTAACAACACTACATGGATTGGGCCAAATAGTGCAGTTATGCCAACAACGCAACATGGATTGTGCCAAAATGTACAGTTATAGTAACAAAGCTAGATGGATTGTGCCAAAAAGTACAGTTATGCTAACAACGCTACGTGGATTTTGCCAAAAAGTAGTTATATTAACAACGCTACATGAATTGTGCCAAAAATTATAGTTATGCTAACAACGCTACATGGATTGTGTAAAAAAGTACAGTTATGCTAGCAACGCTACATGGATTGTGCCAAAAAGTACAGTTATGCTAGCAACGCTACATGGATTGTGCCAAAAAGTAGTTATACTAACAACGCTAAATGGATTGTGCCAAAAAGTACAGTTATGCCAACAACGCTACATGGATTGTGTCAAAAAGTACAGTTATGCTAGCAACGCTACATGGATTGTGCCAAAAAGTACAGTTATGCAAGCAACGCTACATGGATTGTGCCAAAAAGTACAGTTATACTAACAACACTAAATGGATTGTGCCAAAAAGTACAGTTATGCCAACAACCCTACATGGATTGTGTCAAAAAGTACAGTTATGCTAGCAACGCTACATGGATTGTGCCAAAAAGTACAGTTATGCTAGCAACGCTACATGGATTGTGCCAAAAAGTACAGTTATACTAACAACGCTAAATGGATTGTGCCAAAAAGTACAGTTATGCCAACAACGCTACATGGATTGTGTCAAAAAGTACAATTATGCTAGCAACGCTACATGGATTGTGCCAAAAAGTACAGTTATGCTAGCAACGCTACATGGACTGTGCCAAAAAGAACAGTTATGCTAACAACGCTATATGGACCGTGCCAAAAAGTACAGTTATGCTAACAACGCTACATGATATGTGCCAAAAAGTACAGTTTTGCTAACAACGCTACATGAAATATGCCAGCAAGTGCAGCTATGCTAACAACATTAGATGTGTAATGCTAGCAAGTGCAGTTATGCCAACAACGCTTCATGGATTGTGTCAACAAGTACAGTTATACAAACAACGCTACATGGATTGTGCCAAAAAGTACAGTTATGCTAACAACGCTACATGGATTGGGCCAAAAAGTACAGCTATGCCAACAACGCTACGTGGGTTGTGCCAAAAAGTAGTTATATTAACAACGCTACATGAATTGTGCCAGCAATTATAGTTATGCTAACAACGCTACATAGATTGTGTCAAAAAGTACAGTTTTGCTAGCAACGCTACATGGATTGTGCAAAAAAGTACAGTTATACTAACAACGCTAAATGGATTGTGCCAAAAAGTAGTTATACTAACAACGCTAAATGGATTGTGCCAAAAAGTACAGTTATACTAACAACGCTACATGGATTGTGCAAAAAAGTGCAGTTATGCTAACAACGCTACATGGATTGTGCCAAAAAGTACAGTTATGCTAACAATGCTACATGGATTGTGCCAAAAAGTACAGTTATGCTAACAATGCTACATGGATTGTGCCAAAAAGTACAGTTATGCTAACAACGTTACATGGAGTGTGCCAAAAAGTACAGTTATATTAACAACACAACATGAATTGTGCCAGCAATTACAGTTATGCTAACAACGCTACATGGATTGTGTCAAAAAGTACACTTATGCTAACAATGCTACATGGATTATGCCAGCAAGTGCAGTTATGCTAACAAAAGTACATGAATTGTGCCAAAAAGTATAGTTTTGCTAAAAACGCTACATGAATTGTGCCAAAAAGTACAGTTATGCTAACAACGCTACATGAATTGTGCAAACAAGTACAGTTATGCTAACAACGCTACATGGATTGTGCCAAAAAGTACAGGTATACTAAAAACGCTACAAGGATTGTGCCAAAAAGTAAAGTAATGCTAACAACGCTAGATGGATCGTGCCAAAAAGTACAGTTATATTAACAACACTACATGAATTGTGCCAGCAATTACAGTTATGCTAACAACGTTACATGGATTGTGCCAAAAAGTACAGTTTTGCTAACAACGCTACATGGATTGTGCCAAAAAGTACAGTTATGCTAACAACGCTACATGGATTGGGCCAAAAAGTACAGTTATGCCAACAACGCTACATGGATTGTGTCAAAAAGTACAGTTATGCTAGCAACGCTACATAGATTGTGCCAAAAAGTACAGTTATGCTAACAATGCTAAATGGATTGTGCCAAAAAGTACAGATATGCTAGCAATGCTACATGGATTGTGCCAAAAAGTACAGTTATATTAACAACACTACATGAATTGTGCCAGCAATAACAGTTATGCTAGCAACGCTACATGGATTGTGCCAAAAAGTACAGTTATACTAACATTAGATGTATTATGCTAACAAGTGCAGTTATGCCAACAACGTTACACGGATTGTGTCAAATAGCACAGTTATACTAACAACGCTACATGGATTGTGCTTTAAAGTACAGTTATGCTAACAACGCTACGTGGATTGTGCCAAAAAGTACAGTTATGCTAACAACGCCACATGGATTGTGCCAAAAAATTGTTATATTAAAAAAGCTACATAAATTGTGACAGCAGTTACAGTTATGCTAACAACGCTACATGGATTGTGTCAAAAAGTAAAGTTAAGCTAGCAACGCTACGTGGAATGTGCCAAAAAGTACAGTTATGCTAGCAACGCTACATGGATTGTGCCAAAAAGTACAGTTATGCTAACAACGCTACATGGATTGTGCCAAAAAGTACAGTTATGCTAACAACGCTACATGGATTGTGCCAAAAAGTACAGCTATGCTAACAATGCTACATGGATTGTGACAAAAAGTACAGTTATTTTAACAACGCTACATGAATTGTGCCAGCAATTACAGTTATGCTAGCAACGCTACATGGATTGTGCCAAAAAGGACAGTTATGCTAACAATGCTACATGGACTGTGCCAAGAAGTACAGTTTTGCTAACAACGCTACATGGATTGGGCCAAAAAGTACAGTTATGCTAACAACTCTTCATTAAATTGTGCCAAAAAAGTATAGTTATGCTAACAACGCTACATGAATTGTGCCAGCAATTACAGTTATGCTAACAACGCTACATGGATTGTGCCAAAAAGTACAGTTATATTAACAACACTACATGAATTGTGCCAGCAATTACAGTTATGCTAACGCTACATGGACTGTGCCAAAAAGTACAGTTATGCTAACAACGCTACATGGATTGTGCCAAAAAGTACAGTTATAATAACAACGCTACATGGATTGTGTCAAAAAGTACAGTTATGCTAGCAACGCTACATGGATTGTGCCAAACAGTAAAGTTATGCTAGCAACGCGACATGGATTGTGCCAAAAAGTACAGTTATGCTAACAACGCTACATGGATTGTGTCAAAAAGTACAGTTATGCTAACAACGCTACATGGATTGTGCCAAGAAGTACAGTTATGCTAACAACGCTACATGGATTGTGTCAAAAAGTACAGTTATGCTAACAACGCTACATGGATTGTGCCAAAAAGTAGTTATGCAAACAACGCTACATGGATTGTGCCAGCAATTGCAGTTATGCTAACAACACTACATGGAATGTGCCAAAAAGTATAGTTATGCCAACAACGCTACATGGATTTTGTCAAAAAGTACAGTCATGCTAGCAACGCTACATGGAATGTGCCAAAAAGTAGTTTTACTAACAACGCTACATGAATTGTGCCAGCAATAACAGTTATGCTAGCAACGCTACATGGATTGTGCCAAAAAGTACAGTTATACTAACATTAGATGTATTATGCTAACAAGTGCAGTTATGCCAACAACGTTACACGGATTGTGTCAAATAGCACAGTTATACTAACAACGCTACATGGATTGTGCTTTAAAGTACAGTTATGCCAACAACGCTACGTGGATTGTGCCAAAAAGTACAGTTATGCTAACAACGCCACATGGATTGTGCCAAAAAATTGTTATATTAAAAAAGCTACATAAATTGTGACAGCAATTACAGTTATGCTAACAACGCTACATGGATTGTGTCAAAAAGTAAAGTTAAGCTAGCAACGCTACGTGGAATGTGCCAAAAAGTACAGTTATGCTAGCAACGCTACATGGATTGTGCCAAAAAGTACAGTTATGCTAACAACGCTACATGGATTGTGCCAAAAGTACAGTTAAACTAACAACGCTACATGGATTGTGCCAAAAAGTGCAGTTATGCTACAAATGCTACATGGATTGTGTCAAAAAGTACAGTTATGCTAGCAACGCTACATGGATTGTGCCAAAAAGTAGTTATGTTAGCAACGCTACATGGACCGTGCCAAAAAGTACAGTTATGCTAACAACGCTACATGGACTGTGCCAAAAAGTACAGTTATGCTAACAACGCTACATGGATTGTGCCAAAAAGTACAGTTATGCTAACAACGCTACATGGATTGTGCCAAAAAGTACAGCTATGCTAACAATGCTACATGGATTGTGCCAAAAAGTACAGTTATTTTAACAACGCTACATGAATTGTGCCAGCAATTACAGATATGCTAACAACGCTACATGGATTGTGCCAAAAAGTACAGTTATATTAACAACACTACGTGAATTGTGCCAGCAATTACAGTTATGCTAACGCTACATGGACTGTGCCAAATAGTAGTTATGATAACAACGCTACATGGATTGTGTCAAAAAGTACAGTTATGCTAGCAACGCTACATGGATTGTGTCAAACAGTACAGTTATGCTAACAACGTGACATGGATTGTGTCAAAAAGTACAGTTATGCTAACAACGCTACATGGATTGTGTCAAAAAGTACAGTTATTCTAACAACACTACATGGATTATGTCAAAAAGTAGTTATGCTAGCAACGCTACATGGATTGTGCCAAAAAGTAGTTATACTAACAGCGCTAAATGGATTGTGCCAAAAAGTACAGTTATGCCAACAACGCTACATGGATTGTGTCAAAAAGTACAGTTATGCTAGCAACGCTACATGGATTGTGCCAAAAAGTACAGTTATGCTAGCAACGCTACATGGATTGTGCCAAAAAGTACAGTTATACTAACAACGCTAAATGGATTGTGCCAAAAAGTACAGTTATGCTAGCAACGCTACATGGATTGTGCCAAAAAGTACAGTTATGCTAGCAACGCTACATGGACTGTGCCAAAAAGAACAGTTATGCTAACAACGCTATATGGACCGTGCCAAAAAGTACAGTTATGCTAACAACGCTACATGATATGTGCCAAAACATGGCCGACTCTTCTCACATTCCTCCAACATGGCCGACTCTTCTCACGTTCCTCCAACATGTCCGACTCTTCTGACGTTGCTCCAACATGTCCGACTCTTCTGACGTTCTTCCAAAATGTCTGACTCTTCTGACGTTCTTCCAAAATGTCCGACTCTTCTCACGTTCCAGCAACATGTCCGACTCTTCTCACGTTCCTCCAACATGTCCGACTCTTCTCACATTCCTCCAACATGTCCGATACTTCTCACGTTCCTCCAACATGTCCGACTCTTCTCACGTTCCAGCAACATGTCCGACTCTTCTGACGTTGCTCCAACATGTCCGACACTTCTCACGTTCCTCCATCAGGTCTGACTCTTCTCACGTTCCTCCAACATGTCTGACTCTTCTCACGTTCCTCCAACATGTCCGACTCTTCTCACGTTCCTCCAACATGTCCGACTCTTCTCACATTCCTCCAACATGGCCGACTCTTCTCACGTTCCTGCAACATGTCTGACTCTTCTCACGTTCCTCCAACATGACCGACTCGTCTCACGATCCTCCAACATGGCCGACTCTTCTCACGTTCCTGCAACATGTCCGACTCTTCTCACGTTCCTCCAACATGGCCGACACTTCTCAGGTTCCTCCAACATGGCCGACACTTCTTACATTCCTCCAACATGGCCAACTCTTCTCACGTTCCTCCAACACGTCCGACTCTTCTCACGTTCCTCCAACATGGCCGACCCTTATCACTTTCCACCAACATGGCCGACTCTTCTCACGTTCCTCCAACATGGCCGACTCTTCTCACGCTCCTCCAACATGGCCGACTCTTCTCACATTCCTCCAACATGGCCGACACTTCTCAGGTTCCTCCAACATGGCCGACTCTTCTCACATTCCTCCAACATGTCCAACTCTTCTCACGTTCCTCCAACAAGTCCGATACTTCTCACGTTCCTCCTACATGTCTGACTCTTCTCACGTTCCTCCAACATGTCTGACTCTTCTCACGTTCCTCCAACTTGTCTGACTCTTCTCACGTTCCTCCAACATGTCTGACTCTTCTCACGTTCCTCCAACCTGTCTGACTCTTCTCACGTTCCTCCAACATGACCGACTCTTCTCACGTTCCTCCAACAGGAGAAGAACGTCAGAAGGAACGTGAAGAGTCGGACATGGCCGACTCTTCTCACGTTCCTCCAACATGGCCGACTCTTCTCACGTTCCTCCAACATGGCCGACTCTTCTCACGTTCCTCCAACATGGCCGACTCTTCTCACGTTCATCCAACATGGCCGACTCTTCTCACGTTCCTCCAACATGGCCGACTCTTCTCACGTTCCTCCAACATGTCCGACTCTTCTCACGTTCCGGCAACATGTCCGACTCTTCTGACGTTGCTCCAACATGTCCGACTCTTCTGACGTTCTTCCAAAATGTCTGACTCTTCTGACGTTCTTCCAACATGTCTGACTCTTCTCACGTTCCTCCAACATGACCGACTCGTCTCACGATCCTCCAACATGGCCGACTCTTCTCACGATCCTCCAACATGGCCGACTCTTCTCACGTTCCTGCAACATGTCCGACTCTTCTCACGTTCCTCCAACATGGCCGACACTTCTCAGGTTCCTCCAACATGGCCGACTCTTCTCACATTCCTCCAACATGGCCGACTCTTCTCACGTTCCTCCAACACGTCCGACTCTTCTCACGTTCCTCCAACACGGCCGACTCTTCTCACGTTCCTCCAACATGGCCGACTCTTCTCACGTTCCTCCAACATGTCTGACTCTTCTCACGTTCCTCCAACATGTCCGACTCTTCTCACGTTCCTCCAACATGTCCGACTCTTCTCACATTCCTCCAACATGTCCGATACTTCTCACGTTCCTCCAACATGTCCGACTCTTCTCACGTTCCAGCAACATGTCCGACTCTTCTGACGTTGCTCCAACATGTCCGACACTTCTCACGTTCCTCCATCAGGTCTGACTCTTCTCACGTTCCTCCAACATGTCTGACTCTTCTCACGTTCCTCCAACATGTCCGACTCTTCTCACGTTCCTCCAACATGTCCGACTCTTCTCACATTCCTCCAACATGGCCGACTCTTCTCACGTTCCTCCAACATGTCCGACTCTTCTCACGTTCCTCCAACATGTCCGATACTTCTCACGTTCCTCCTACATGTCTGACTCTTCTAACGTTCCTCCAACATGTCTGTCTCTTCTCACGTTCCTCCAACATGTCCGACCCTTATCACTTTCCACCAACATGGCCGACTCTTCTCACGTTCCTCCAACATGGCCGACTCTTCTCACGTTCCTCCAACATGGCCGACTCTTCTCACATTCCTCCAACATGGCCGACTCTTCTCACGTTCCTCCAACATGTCCGACTCTTCTCACGTTCCTCCAACATGTCCGATACTTCTCACGTTCCTCCTACATGTCTGACTCTTCTAACGTTCCTCCTACATGTCTGACTCTTCTCACGTTCCTGCAACATGTCCGACTCTTCTCACGTTCCTCCAACATGTCTGACTCTTCTCACGTTCCTCCAACATGTCTGACTCTTCTCACGTTCCTCCAACATGTCTGACTCTTCTCACGTTCCTCCAACATGTCTGACTCTTCTCACGTTCCTCCAACATGTCTGACTCTTCTCACGTTCCTCCAACATGTCTGACTCTTCTCACGTTCCTCCAACATGTCTGACTCTTCTCACGTTCCTCCAACATGTCTGACTCTTCTCACATTCCTCCAACATGTCTGACTCTTCTCACGTTCCTCCAACATGTCTGACTCTTCTCACGTTCCTCCAACATGTCCGACTCTTCTCACGTTCCTCCAACATGTCCGACTCTTCTCACATTCCTCCAACATGTCCGATACTTCTCACGTTCCTCCAACATGTCCGACTCTTCTCACGTTCCAGCAACATGTCCGACTCTTCTGACGTTGCTCCAACATGTCCGACACTTCTCACGTTCCTCCATCAGGTCTGACTCTTCTCACGTTCCTCCAACATGTCTGACTCTTCTCACGTTCCTCCAACATGTCCGACTCTTCTCACGTTCCTCCAACATGTCCGACTCTTCTCACATTCCTCCAACATGTCCGATACTTCTCACGTTCCTCCAACATGTCCGACTCTTCTCACGTTCCAGCAACATGTCCGACTCTTCTGACGTTGCTCCAACATGTCCGACTCTTCTCACGTTCCAGCAACATGTCCGACTCTTCTGACGTTGCTCCAACATGTCCGACTCTTCTGACGTTCTTCCAAAATGTCTGACTCTTCTGACGTTCTTCCAACATGTCTGTCTCTTCTCACGTTCCTCCAACATGACCGACTCGTCTCACGATCCTCCAACATGGCCGACTCTTCTCACATTCCTCCAACATGTCCGATACTTCTCACGTTCCTCCAACATGTCCGACTCTTCTCACGTTCCAGCAACATGTCCGACTCTTCTGACGTTGCTCCAACATGTCCGACTCTTCTCACGTTCCAGCAACATGTCCGACTCTTCTGACGTTGCTCCAACATGTCCGACTCTTCTGACGTTCTTCCAAAATGTCTGACTCTTCTGACGTTCTTCCAACATGTCTGACTCTTCTCACGTTCCTCCAACATGTCCGACTCTTCTCACGTTCCTCCAACAGGAGAAGAACGTCAGAAGGAACGTGAAGAGTCGGACATGGCCGACTCTTCTCACGTTCCTCCAACATGGCCGACTCTTCTCACGTTCCTCCAACATGGCCGACTCTTCTCACGTTCCTCCAACATGGCCGACTCTTCTCACGTTCCTCCAACATGGCCGACTCTTCTCACGTTCCTCCAACATGGCCGACTCTTCTCACGTTCCTCCAACATGTCCGACTCTTCTCACGTTCCGGCAACATGTCCGACTCTTCTGACGTTGCTCCAACATGTCCGACTCTTCTGACGTTCTTCCAAAATGTCTGACTCTTCTGACGTTCTTCCAACATGTCTGACTCTTCTCACGTTCCTCCAACATGACCGACTCGTCTCACGATCCTCCAACATGGCCGACTCTTCTCACGATCCTCCAACATGGCCGACTCTTCTCACGATCCTCCAACATGGCCGACTCTTCTCACGTTCCTGCAACATGTCCGACTCTTCTCACGTTCCTCCAACATGGCCGACACTTCTCAGGTTCCTCCAACATGGCCGACTCTTCTCACATTCCTCCAACATGGCCGACTCTTCTCACGTTCCTCCAACACGTCCGACTCTTCTCACGTTCCTCCAACACGGCCGACTCTTCTCACGTTCCTCCAACATGGCCGACTCTTCTCACGTTCCTCCAACATGTCTGACTCTTCTCACGTTCCTCCAACATGTCCGACTCTTCTCACGTTCCTCAAACATGTCAGACTCGTCTCACATTCCTCCAACATGTCCGATACTTCTCACGTTCCTCCAACATGTCCGACTCTTCTCACGTTCCAGCAACATGTCCGACTCTTCTGACGTTGCCCCAACATGTCCGACTCTTCTGACGTTCTTCCAAAATGTCTGACTCTTCTGACGTTCTTCCAACATGTCTGACTCTTCTCACGTTCCTCCAACATGACCGACTCGTCTCACGATCCTCCAACATGGCCGACTCTTCTCACGATCCTCCAACATGGCCGACTCTTCTCACGTTCCTGCAACATGTCCGACTCTTCTCACGTTCCTCCAACATGGCCGACACTTCTCAGGTTCCTCCAACATGGCCGACACTTCTTACATTCCTCCAACATGGCCGACTCTTCTCACGTTCCTCCAACACGTCCGACTCTTCTCACGTTCCTCCAACATGGCCGACTCTTCTCACATTCCTCCAACATGGCCGACTCTTCTCACGTTCCTCCAACATGTCCGACTCTTCTAACGTTCCTCCAACATGTCTGTCTCTTCTCACGTTCCTCCAACATGTCCGACCCTTATCACTTTCCACCAACATGGCCGACTCTTCTCACGTTCCTCCAACATGGCCGACCCTTATCACTTTCCACCAACATGGCCGACTCTTCTCACGTTCCTCCAACATGGCCGACTCTTCTCACGTTCCTCCAACATGGCCGACTCTTCTCACATTCCTCCAACATGGCCGACTCTTCTCACGTTCCTCCTACATGTCTGACTCTTCTAACGTTCCTCCAACATGTCTGTCTCTTCTCACGTTCCTCCAACATGTCCGACCCTTATCACTTTCCACCAACATGGCCGACTCTTCTCACGTTCCTCCAACATGGCCGACTCTTCTCACGTTCCTCCAACATGGCCGACTCTTCTCACATTCCTCCAACATGGCCGACTCTTCTCACGTTCCTCCAACATGTCCGACTCTTCTCACGTTCCTCCAACATGTCCGATACTTCTCACGTTCCTCCTACATGTCTGACTCTTCTAACGTTCCCCCAACATGTCTGACTCTTCTCACGTTCCTCCAACATGTCTGACTCTTCTCACGTTCCTCCAACATGTCTGACTCTTCTCACGTTCCTCCAACCTGTCTGACTCTTCTCACGTTCCTCCAACATGTCCGACTCTTCTCACGTTCCTCCAACAGGAGAAGAACGTCAGAAGGAACGTGAAGAGTCGGACATGGCCGACTCTTCTCACGTTCCTCCAACATGGCCGACGCTTCTCACGTTCCTCCAACATGGCCGACTCTTCTCACGTTCCTCCAACATGGCCGACTCTTCTCACGTTCCTCCAACATGGCCGACTTTTCTCACGTTCCTCCAACATGGCAGACTCTTCTCACGTTCCTCCAACATGTCCGACTCTTCTCACGTTCCAGAAACATGTCCGACTCTTCTGACGTTGCTCCAACATGTCCGACTCTTCTGACGTTCTTCCAAAATGTCTGACTCTTCTGACGTTCTTCCAACATGTCTGACTCTTCTCACGTTCCTCCAACATGACCGACTCGTCTCACGATCCTCCAACATGGCCGACTCTTCTCACGATCCTCCAACATGGCCGACTCTTCTCACGTTCCTGCAACATGTCCGACTCTTCTCACGTTCCTCCAACATGGCCGACACTTCTCAGGTTCCTCCAACATGGCCGACTCTTCTCACGTTCCTCCAACATGGCCGACTCTTCTCACGTTCCTCCAACACGTCCGACTCTTCTCACGTTCCTCCAACATGTCTGACTCTTCTCACATTCCTCCAACACTGCCGACTCTTCTCACGTTCCTCCAACATGGCCGACTCTTCTCACGTTCCTCCAACATGGCCGACTCTTCTCACATTCCTCCAACATGGCCGACTCTTCTCACGTTCCTCCAACATGTCCGACTCTTCTCACGTTCCTCCAACATGTCCGATACTTCTCACGTTCCTCCTACATGTCTGACTCTTCTCACGTTCCTCCAACATGTCTGACTCTTCTCACGTTCCTCCAACATGTCTGACTCTTCTCACGTTCCTCCAACCTGTCTGACTCTTCTCACGTTCCTCCAACATGTCCGACTCTTCTCACGTTCCTCCAACAGGAGAAGAACGTCAGAAGGAACGTGAAGAGTCGGACATGGCAGACTCTTCTCACGTTCCTCCAACATGGCCGACTCTTCTCACGTTCCTCCAACATGGCCGACTCTTCTCACGTTCCTCCAACATGGTAGACTCTTCTCACGTTCCTCCAACATGGCCGACTCTTCTCAGGTTCCTCCAAAATGTCCGACTCTTCTGTCGTTCTTCCAAAATGTCTGACTCTTCTGACGTTCTTCCAAAATGTCCGTCTCTTCTGACGTTGCTCCAAAATGTCACTCTTCTGACGTTTCTTCAAAATGTCCGATTCTTCTGACGTTCCTGCAACATGTCAGACTCTTCTGACGTTTCTTCAAAATGTCCAACTCGTCTCACGTTCCTCCAATATGGCCGACGCTTCTCATGTTCCTCCAATATGGCCGACTCTCCTGACGTTGCTCCAAAATGTCACTCTTCTGACGTTTCTTCAACATGTCAGACTCTTCTGATGTTCCTCCAATATGGCCGACTTTTCTGACGTTCCTCCAACATTTCCGACTCTTCTCAAGTTCTCCCAGAATTTGTTGAAAGGACTAGTTGGTACAATCCCTGGGGACTCTGCATGGCAGGGGCGTCCTCCTCCCTGAGCCAGGCTTGCACCTGACCACATACCTAAATGAGGCTAGGTGACACTGCTGGGAGGCTTTTCCACCCAAAATGTCCGACTCTTCTGACGTTGCTCCAACATGTCCGACTCTTCTGACGTTCTTCCAAAATGTCTGACTCTTCTGACGTTTCTTCAAAAAGTAGTTATGCCAACAACGCTACATGGATTGTGCCAAAAAGTACAGTTATACTAACAAAGCTAGATAGATTGTGCCAAAAAGTACAGTTATGCTAACAACGCTACGTGGATTGTGCCAAAAAGTAGTTATATTAACAACGCTACATGAATTGTGCCAGCAATTATAGTTATGCTAACAACGCTACATGGATTGTGTCAAAAAGTACAGTTATGCTAGCAACGCTACATGGATTGTGCCAAAAAGTACAGTTATGCTAGCAACGCTACATGGATTGTGCCAAAAAGTAGTTATACTAACAGCGCTAAATGGATTGTGCCAAAAAGTACAGTTATGCCAACAACGCTACATGGATTGTGTCAAAAAGTACAGTTATGCTAGCAACGCTACATGGATTGTGCCAAAAAGTACAGTTATGCTAGCAACGCTACATGGATTGTGCCAAAAAGTACAGTTATACTAACAACGCTACATGGATTGTGCCAAAAAGTACAGTTATGCCAACAACGCTACATGGATTGTGTCAAAAAGTACAATTATGCTAGCAACGCTACATGGATTGTGCCAAAAAGTACAGTTATGCTAGCAACGCTACATGGACTGTGCCAAAAAGAACAGTTATGCTAACAACGCTATATGGACCGTGCCAAAAAGTACAGTTATGCTAACAACGCTACATGATATGTGCCAAAAAGTACAGTTTTGCTAACAACGCTACATGAAATATGCCAGCAAGTGCAGTTATGCTAACAACATTAGATGTATTATGCTAGCAAGTGCAGTTATGCCAACAACGCTTCATGGATTGTGTCAACAAGTACAGTTATACAAACAACGCTACATGGATTGTGCCAAAAAGTACAGTTATGCTAACAACGCTACAAGGATTGGGCCAAAAAGTACAGCTATGCCAACAACGCTACATGGATTGTGCCAAAAAGTACAGTTATACTAACAAAACTGGATGTATTGTGCAAAAAAGTACAGTTATGCTAACAACGCTACGTGGATTGTGCCAAAAAGCAGTTATATTAACAACGCTACATGAATTGTGCCAGCAATTATAGTTATGCTAACAACGCTACATAGATTGTGTCAAAAAGTACAGTTTTGCTAGCAACGCTACATGGATTGTACCAAAAAGTACAGTTATGCTAGCAACGCTACATGGATTGTGCCAAAAAGTACAATTATGCTAGCAACGCTACATGGATTGTGCCAAAAAGTACAGTTATGCTAGCAACGCTACATGGACTGTGCCAAAAAGTACAGTTATGCTAACAACGCTATATGGATTGTGCCAAAATGTACAGTTATGCTAACAACGCTACATGATATGTGCCAAAAAGTACAGTTTTGCTAACAACGCTACAAGAAATACGCCAGCAAGTGCAGTTATGCTAACAACATTAGTTGTACTATGCTAGCAAGTGCAGTTATGCCAACAACGCTTCATGGATTGTGTCAACAAGTACAGTTATACTAACAACGCTACATGGATTGTGCCAAAAAGTACAGTTATGCTAACAACACTACATGGATTGGGCCAAATAGTGCAGTTATGCCAACAACGCAACATGGATTGTGCCAAAATGTACAGTTATAGTAACAAAGCTAGATGGATTGTGCCAAAAAGTACAGTTATGCTAACAACGCTACGTGGATTTTGCCAAAAAGTAGTTATATTAACAACGCTACATGAATTGTGCCAAAAATTATAGTTATGCTAACAACGCTACATGGATTGTGTAAAAAAGTACAGTTATGCTAGCAACGCTACATGGATTGTGCCAAAAAGTACAGTTATGCTAGCAACGCTACATGGATTGTGCCAAAAAGTAGTTATACTAACAACGCTAAATGGATTGTGCCAAAAAGTACAGTTATGCCAACAACGCTACATGGATTGTGTCAAAAAGTACAGTTATGCTAGCAACGCTACATGGATTGTGCCAAAAAGTACAGTTATGCAAGCAACGCTACATGGATTGTGCCAAAAAGTACAGTTATACTAACAACACTAAATGGATTGTGCCAAAAAGTACAGTTATGCCAACAACCCTACATGGATTGTGTCAAAAAGTACAGTTATGCTAGCAACGCTACATGGATTGTGCCAAAAAGTACAGTTATGCTAGCAACGCTACATGGATTGTGCCAAAAAGTACAGTTATACTAACAACGCTAAATGGATTGTGCCAAAAAGTACAGTTATGCCAACAACGCTACATGGATTGTGTCAAAAAGTACAATTATGCTAGCAACGCTACATGGATTGTGCCAAAAAGTACAGTTATGCTAGCAACGCTACATGGACTGTGCCAAAAAGAACAGTTATGCTAACAACGCTATATGGACTGTGCCAAAAAGTACAGTTATGCTAACAACGCTACATGATATGTGCCAAAAAGTACAGTTTTGCTAACAACGCTACATGAAATATGCCAGCAAGTGCAGCTATGCTAACAACATTAGATGTGTAATGCTAGGAAGTGCAGTTATGCCAACAACGCTTCATGGATTGTGTCAATAAGTACAGTTATACAAACAACGCTACATGGATTGTGCCAAAAAGTACAGTTATGCTAACAACGCTACATGGATTGGGCCAAAAAGTACAGCTATGCCAACAACGCTACGTGGGTTGTGCCAAAAAGTAGTTATATTAACAACGCTACATGAATTGTGCCAGCAATTATAGTTATGCTAACAACGCTACATAGATTGTGTCAAAAAGTACAGTTTTGCTAGCAACGCTACATGGATTGTGCAAAAAAGTACAGTTATACTAACAACGCTAAATGGATTGTGCCAAAAAGTAGTTATACTAACAACGCTAAATGGATTGTGCCAAAAAGTACAGTTATACTAACAACGCTACATGGATTGTGCAAAAAAATGCAGTTATGCTAACAACGCTACATGGATTGTGCCAAAAAGTACAGTTATGCTAACAATGCTACATGGATTGTGCCAAAAAGTACAGTTATGCTAACAATGCTACATGGATTGTGCCAAAAAGTACAGTTATGCTAACAACGTTACATGGAGTGTGCCAAAAAGTACAGTTATATTAACAACACAACATGAATTGTGCCAGCAATTACAGTTATGCTAACAACGCTACATGGATTGTGTCAAAAAGTACACTTATGCTAACAATGCTACATGGATTATGCCAGCAAGTGCAGTTATGCTAACAAAAGTACATGAATTGTGCCAAAAAGTATAGTTTTGCTAAAAACGCTACATGAATTGTGCCAAAAAGTACAGTTATGCTAACAACGCTACATGAATTGTGCAAACAAGTACAGTTATGCTAACAACGCTACATGGATTGTGCCAAAAAGTACAGGTATACTAAAAACGCTACAAGGATTGTGCCAAAAAGTAAAGTAATGCTAACAACGCTAGATGGATCGTGCCAAAAAGTACAGTTATATTAACAACACTACATGAATTGTGCCAGCAATTACAGTTATGCTAACAACGTTACATGGATTGTGCCAAAAAGTACAGTTTTGCTAACAACGCTACATGGATTGTGCCAAAAAGTACAGTTATGCTAACAACGCTACATGGATTGGGCCAAAAAGTACAGTTATGCCAACAACGCTACATGGATTGTGTCAAAAAGTACAGTTATGCTAGCAACGCTACATAGATTGTGCCAAAAAGTACAGTTATGCTAACAATGCTAAATGGATTGTGCCAAAAAGTACAGATATGCTAGCAATGCTACATGGATTGTGCAAAAAAGTACAGTTATATTAACAACACTACATGAATTGTGCCAGCAATAACAGTTATGCTAGCAACGCTACATGGATTGTGCCAAAAAGTACAGTTATACTAACATTAGATGTATTATGCTAACAAGTGCAGTTATGCCAACAACGTTACACGGATTGTGTCAAATAGCACAGTTATACTAACAACGCTACATGGATTGTGCTTTAAAGTACAGTTATGCTAACAACGCTACGTGGATTGTGCCAAAAAGTACAGTTATGCTAACAACGCCACATGGATTGTGCCAAAAAATTGTTATATTAAAAAAGCTACATAAATTGTGACAGCAGTTACAGTTATGCTAACAACGCTACATGGATTGTGTCAAAAAGTAAAGTTAAGCTAGCACCGCTACGTGGAATGTGCCAAAAAGTACAGTTATGCTAGCAACGCTACATGGATTGTGCCAAAAAGTACAGTTATGCTAACAACGCTACATGGATTGTGCCAAAAAGTACAGTTATGCTAACAACGCTACATGGATTGTGCCAAAAAGTACAGCTATGCTAACAATGCTACATGGATTGTGACAAAAAGTACAGTTATTTTAACAACGCTACATGAATTGTGCCAGCAATTACAGTTATGCTAGCAACGCTACATGGATTGTGCCAAAAAGGACAGTTATGCTAACAATGCTACATGGACTGTGCCAAGAAGTACAGTTTTGCTAACAACGCTACATGGATTGGGCCAAAAAGTACAGTTATGCTAACAACTCTTCATTAAATTGTGCCAAAAAAGTATAGTTATGCTAACAACGCTACATGAATTGTGCCAGCAATTACAGTTATGCTAACAACGCTACATGGATTGTGCCAAAAAGTACAGTTATATTAACAACACTACATGAATTGTGCCAGCAATTACAGTTATGCTAACGCTACATGGACTGTGCCAAAAAGTACAGTTATGCTAACAACGCTACATGGATTGTGCCAAAAAGTACAGTTATAATAACAACGCTACATGGATTGTGTCAAAAAGTACAGTTATGCTAGCAACGCTACATGGATTGTGCCAAACAGTAAAGTTATGCTAGCAACGCGACATGGATTGTGCCAAAAAGTACAGTTATGCTAACAACGCTACATGGATTGTGTCAAAAAGTACAGTTATGCTAACAACGCTACATGGATTGTGCCAAGAAGTACAGTTATGCTAACAACGCTACATGGATTGTGTCAAAAAGTACAGTTATGCTAACAACGCTACATGGATTGTGCCAAAAAGTAGTTATGCAAACAACGCTACATGGATTGTGCCAGCAATTGCAGTTATGCTAACAACACTACATGGAATGTGCCAAAAAGTATAGTTATGCCAACAACGCTACATGGATTTTGTCAAAAAGTACAGTCATGCTAGCAACGCTACATGGAATGTGCCAAAAAGTAGTTTTACTAACAACGCTACATGAATTGTGCCAGCAATAACAGTTATGCTAGCAACGCTACATGGATTGTGCCAAAAAGTACAGTTATACTAACATTAGATGTATTATGCTAACAAGTGCAGTTATGCCAACAACGTTACACGGATTGTGTCAAATAGCACAGTTATACTAACAACGCTACATGGATTGTGCTTTAAAGTACAGTTATGCCAACAACGCTACGTGGATTGTGCCAAAAAGTACAGTTATGCTAACAACGCCACATGGATTGTGCCAAAAAATTGTTATATTAAAAAAGCTACATAAATTGTGACAGCAATTACAGTTATGCTAACAACGCTACATGGATTGTGTCAAAAAGTAAAGTTAAGCTAGCAACGCTACGTGGAATGTGCCAAAAAGTACAGTTATGCTAGCAACGCTACATGGATTGTGCCAAAAAGTACAGTTATGCTAACAACGCTACATGGATTGTGCCAAAAAGTAGTTATACTAACAACGCTAAATGGATTGTGCCAAAAAGTACAGTTATGCCAACAACGCTACATGGATTGTGTCAAAAAGTACAGTTATGCTAGCAACGCTACATGGATTGTGCCAAAAAGTACAGTTATGCAAGCAACGCTACATGGATTGTGCCAAAAAGTACAGTTATACTAACAACACTAAATGGATTGTGCCAAAAAGTACAGTTATGCCAACAACCCTACATGGATTGTGTCAAAAAGTACAGTTATGCTAGCAACGCTACATGGATTGTGCCAAAAAGTACAGTTATGCTAGCAACGCTACATGGATTGTGCCAAAAAGTACAGTTATACTAACAACGCTAAATGGATTGTGCCAAAAAGTACAGTTATGCCAACAACGCTACATGGATTGTGTCAAAAAGTACAATTATGCTAGCAACGCTACATGGATTGTGCCAAAAAGTACAGTTATGCTAGCAACGCTACATGGACTGTGCCAAAAAGAACAGTTATGCTAACAACGCTATATGGACTGTGCCAAAAAGTACAGTTATGCTAACAACGCTACATGATATGTGCCAAAAAGTACAGTTTTGCTAACAACGCTACATGAAATATGCCAGCAAGTGCAGCTATGCTAACAACATTAGATGTGTAATGCTAGGAAGTGCAGTTATGCCAACAACGCTTCATGGATTGTGTCAATAAGTACAGTTATACAAACAACGCTACATGGATTGTGCCAAAAAGTACAGTTATGCTAACAACGCTACATGGATTGGGCCAAAAAGTACAGCTATGCCAACAACGCTACGTGGGTTGTGCCAAAAAGTAGTTATATTAACAACGCTACATGAATTGTGCCAGCAATTATAGTTATGCTAACAACGCTACATAGATTGTGTCAAAAAGTACAGTTTTGCTAGCAACGCTACATGGATTGTGCAAAAAAGTACAGTTATACTAACAACGCTAAATGGATTGTGCCAAAAAGTAGTTATACTAACAACGCTAAATGGATTGTGCCAAAAAGTACAGTTATACTAACAACGCTACATGGATTGTGCAAAAAAATGCAGTTATGCTAACAACGCTACATGGATTGTGCCAAAAAGTACAGTTATGCTAACAATGCTACATGGATTGTGCCAAAAAGTACAGTTATGCTAACAATGCTACATGGATTGTGCCAAAAAGTACAGTTATGCTAACAACGTTACATGGAGTGTGCCAAAAAGTACAGTTATATTAACAACACAACATGAATTGTGCCAGCAATTACAGTTATGCTAACAACGCTACATGGATTGTGTCAAAAAGTACACTTATGCTAACAATGCTACATGGATTATGCCAGCAAGTGCAGTTATGCTAACAAAAGTACATGAATTGTGCCAAAAAGTATAGTTTTGCTAAAAACGCTACATGAATTGTGCCAAAAAGTACAGTTATGCTAACAACGCTACATGAATTGTGCAAACAAGTACAGTTATGCTAACAACGCTACATGGATTGTGCCAAAAAGTACAGGTATACTAAAAACGCTACAAGGATTGTGCCAAAAAGTAAAGTAATGCTAACAACGCTAGATGGATCGTGCCAAAAAGTACAGTTATATTAACAACACTACATGAATTGTGCCAGCAATTACAGTTATGCTAACAACGTTACATGGATTGTGCCAAAAAGTACAGTTTTGCTAACAACGCTACATGGATTGTGCCAAAAAGTACAGTTATGCTAACAACGCTACATGGATTGGGCCAAAAAGTACAGTTATGCCAACAACGCTACATGGATTGTGTCAAAAAGTACAGTTATGCTAGCAACGCTACATAGATTGTGCCAAAAAGTACAGTTATGCTAACAATGCTAAATGGATTGTGCCAAAAAGTACAGATATGCTAGCAATGCTACATGGATTGTGCAAAAAAGTACAGTTATATTAACAACACTACATGAATTGTGCCAGCAATAACAGTTATGCTAGCAACGCTACATGGATTGTGCCAAAAAGTACAGTTATACTAACATTAGATGTATTATGCTAACAAGTGCAGTTATGCCAACAACGTTACACGGATTGTGTCAAATAGCACAGTTATACTAACAACGCTACATGGATTGTGCTTTAAAGTACAGTTATGCTAACAACGCTACGTGGATTGTGCCAAAAAGTACAGTTATGCTAACAACGCCACATGGATTGTGCCAAAAAATTGTTATATTAAAAAAGCTACATAAATTGTGACAGCAGTTACAGTTATGCTAACAACGCTACATGGATTGTGTCAAAAAGTAAAGTTAAGCTAGCACCGCTACGTGGAATGTGCCAAAAAGTACAGTTATGCTAGCAACGCTACATGGATTGTGCCAAAAAGTACAGTTATGCTAACAACGCTACATGGATTGTGCCAAAAAGTACAGTTATGCTAACAACGCTACATGGATTGTGCCAAAAAGTACAGCTATGCTAACAATGCTACATGGATTGTGACAAAAAGTACAGTTATTTTAACAACGCTACATGAATTGTGCCAGCAATTACAGTTATGCTAGCAACGCTACATGGATTGTGCCAAAAAGGACAGTTATGCTAACAATGCTACATGGACTGTGCCAAGAAGTACAGTTTTGCTAACAACGCTACATGGATTGGGCCAAAAAGTACAGTTATGCTAACAACTCTTCATTAAATTGTGCCAAAAAAGTATAGTTATGCTAACAACGCTACATGAATTGTGCCAGCAATTACAGTTATGCTAACAACGCTACATGGATTGTGCCAAAAAGTACAGTTATATTAACAACACTACATGAATTGTGCCAGCAATTACAGTTATGCTAACGCTACATGGACTGTGCCAAAAAGTACAGTTATGCTAACAACGCTACATGGATTGTGCCAAAAAGTACAGTTATAATAACAACGCTACATGGATTGTGTCAAAAAGTACAGTTATGCTAGCAACGCTACATGGATTGTGCCAAACAGTAAAGTTATGCTAGCAACGCGACATGGATTGTGCCAAAAAGTACAGTTATGCTAACAACGCTACATGGATTGTGTCAAAAAGTACAGTTATGCTAACAACGCTACATGGATTGTGCCAAGAAGTACAGTTATGCTAACAACGCTACATGGATTGTGTCAAAAAGTACAGTTATGCTAACAACGCTACATGGATTGTGCCAAAAAGTAGTTATGCAAACAACGCTACATGGATTGTGCCAGCAATTGCAGTTATGCTAACAACACTACATGGAATGTGCCAAAAAGTATAGTTATGCCAACAACGCTACATGGATTTTGTCAAAAAGTACAGTCATGCTAGCAACGCTACATGGAATGTGCCAAAAAGTAGTTTTACTAACAACGCTACATGAATTGTGCCAGCAATAACAGTTATGCTAGCAACGCTACATGGATTGTGCCAAAAAGTACAGTTATACTAACATTAGATGTATTATGCTAACAAGTGCAGTTATGCCAACAACGTTACACGGATTGTGTCAAATAGCACAGTTATACTAACAACGCTACATGGATTGTGCTTTAAAGTACAGTTATGCCAACAACGCTACGTGGATTGTGCCAAAAAGTACAGTTATGCTAACAACGCCACATGGATTGTGCCAAAAAATTGTTATATTAAAAAAGCTACATAAATTGTGACAGCAATTACAGTTATGCTAACAACGCTACATGGATTGTGTCAAAAAGTAAAGTTAAGCTAGCAACGCTACGTGGAATGTGCCAAAAAGTACAGTTATGCTAGCAACGCTACATGGATTGTGCCAAAAAGTACAGTTATGCTAACAACGCTACATGGATTGTGCCAAAAGTACAGTTAAACTAACAACGCTACATGGATTGTGCCAAAAAGTGCAGTTATGCTACAAATGCTACATGGATTGTGTCAAAAAGTACAGTTATGCTAGCAACGCTACATGGATTGTGCCAAAAAGTAGTTATGTTAGCAACGCTACATGGACCGTGCCAAAAAGTACAGTTATGCTAACAACGCTACATGGACTGTGCCAAAAAGTACAGTTATGCTAACAACGCTACATGGATTGTGCCAAAAAGTACAGTTATGCTAACAACGCTACATGGATTGTGCCAAAAAGTACAGCTATGCTAACAATGCTACATGGATTGTGCCAAAAAGTACAGTTATTTTAACAACGCTACATGAATTGTGCCAGCAATTACAGATATGCTAACAACGCTACATGGATTGTGCCAAAAAGTACAGTTATATTAACAACACTACGTGAATTGTGCCAGCAATTACAGTTATGCTAACGCTACATGGACTGTGCCAAATAGTAGTTATGATAACAACGCTACATGGATTGTGTCAAAAAGTACAGTTATGCTAGCAACGCTACATGGATTGTGTCAAACAGTACAGTTATGCTAACAACGTGACATGGATTGTGTCAAAAAGTACAGTTATGCTAACAACGCTACATGGATTGTGTCAAAAAGTACAGTTATTCTAACAACACTACATGGATTATGTCAAAAAGTAGTTATGCTAGCAACGCTACATGGATTGTGCCAAAAAGTAGTTATACTAACAGCGCTAAATGGATTGTGCCAAAAAGTACAGTTATGCCAACAACGCTACATGGATTGTGTCAAAAAGTACAGTTATGCTAGCAACGCTACATGGATTGTGCCAAAAAGTACAGTTATGCTAGCAACGCTACATGGATTGTGCCAAAAAGTACAGTTATACTAACAACGCTAAATGGATTGTGCCAAAAAGTACAGTTATGCTAGCAACGCTACATGGATTGTGCCAAAAAGTACAGTTATGCTAGCAACGCTACATGGACTGTGCCAAAAAGAACAGTTATGCTAACAACGCTATATGGACCGTGCCAAAAAGTACAGTTATGCTAACAACGCTACATGATATGTGCCAAAACATGGCCGACTCTTCTCACATTCCTCCAACATGGCCGACTCTTCTCACGTTCCTCCAACATGTCCGACTCTTCTGACGTTGCTCCAACATGTCCGACTCTTCTGACGTTCTTCCAAAATGTCTGACTCTTCTGACGTTCTTCCAAAATGTCCGACTCTTCTCACGTTCCAGCAACATGTCCGACTCTTCTGACGTTGCTCCAACATGTCCGACTCTTCTGACGTTCTTCCAAAATGTCTGACTCTTCTGACGTTCTTCCAAAATGTCCGACTCTTCTCACGTTCCTCCAACATTTCCGACTCTTCTCACGTTCCTCCAACATGTCTGACTCTTCTCACGTTCCTGCAACATGTCCGACTCTTCTCACGTTCCTCCAACATGTCTGACTCTTCTCACGTTCCTCCAACATGTCTGACTCTTCTCACGTTCCTCCAACATGTCTGACTCTTCTCACGTTCCTCCAACATGTCTGACTCTTCTCACGTTCCTCCAACATGTCTGACTCTTCTCACGTTCCTCCAACATGTCTGACTCTTCTCACGTTCCTCCAACATGTCTGACTCTTCTCACGTTCCTCCAACATGTCTGACTCTTCTCACGTTCCTCCAACATGTCTGACTCTTCTCACGTTCCTCCAACATGTCTGACTCTTCTCACGTTCCTCCAACATGTCTGACTCTTCTCACGTTCCTCCAACATGTCCGACTCTTCTCACGTTCCTCCAACATGTCCGACTCTTCTCACATTCCTCCAACATGTCCGATACTTCTCACGTTCCTCCAACATGTCCGACTCTTCTCACGTTCCTCCAACATGTCCGACTCTTCTCACATTCCTCCAACATGTCCGACTCTTCTCACGTTCCAGCAACATGTCCGACTCTTCTCACATTCCTCCAACATGTCCGACTCTTCTCACGTTCCTCCAACATGTCCGACTCTTCTCACGTTCCTCCAACATGTCCGACTCTTCTCACATTCCTCCAACATGTCCGACTCTTCTCACGTTCCAGCAACATGTCCGACTCTTCTGACGTTGCTCCAACATGTCCGACTCTTCTCACGTTCCTCCAACGGGTCTGACTCTTCTCACGTTCCTCCAACATGTCTGACTCTTCTCACGTTCCTCCAACATGTCCGACTCTTCTCACGTTCCTCCAACATGTCCGACTCTTCTCACATTCCTCCAACATGTCCGATACTTCTCACGTTCCTCCAACATGTCCGACTCTTCTCACGTTCCAGCAACATGTCCGACTCTTCTGACGTTGCTCCAACATGTCCGACTCTTCTCACGTTCCAGCAACATGTCCGACTCTTCTGACGTTGCTCCAACATGTCCGACTCTTCTGACGTTCTTCCAAAATGTCTGACTCTTCTGACGTTCTTCCAACAAGTCTGACTCTTCTCACGTTCCTCCAACATGACCGACTCGTCTCACGATCCTCCAACATGGCCGACTCTTCTCACGTTCCTGCAACATGTCCGACTCTTCTCACGTTCCTCCAACATGGCCGACACTTCTCAGGTTCCTCCAACATGGCCGACTCTTCTCACATTCCTCCAACATGTCCGACTCTTCTCACGTTCCTCCAACACGTCCGACTCTTCTCACGTTCCTCCAACATGTCCGACTCTTATCACGTTCCACCAACATGGCCGACTCTTCTCACGTTCCTCCAACATGGCCGACTCTTCTCACGTTCCTCCAACATGGCCGACTCTTCTCACGTTCCTCCAACATGTCCGACTCTTCTCACATTCCTCCAACATGGCCGACTCTTCTCACGTTCCTCCAACATGTCCGACTCTTCTCACGTTCCTCCAACAAGTCCGATACTTCTCACGTTCCTCCTACATGTCTGACTCTTCTCACGTTCCTCCAACATGTCTGACTCTTCTCACGTTCCTCCAACTTGTCTGACTCTTCTCACGTTCCTCCAACATGTCTGACTCTTCTCACGTTCCTCCAACATGTCTGACTCTTGTCACGTTCCTCCAACCTGTCTGACTCTTCTCACGTTCCTCCAACATGTCCGACTCTTCTCACATTCCTCCAACATGTCCGATACTTCTCACGTTCCTCCAACATGTCCGACTCTTCTCACGTTCCAGCAACATGTCCGACTCTTCTGACGTTGCTCCAACATGTCCGACTCTTCTCACGTTCCTGCAACATGTCCGACTCTTCTCACGTTCCTCCAACATGTCTGACTCTTCTCACGTTCCTCCAACATGTCTGACTCTTCTCACGTTCCTCCAACATGTCTGACTCTTCTCACGTTCCTCCAACATGTCTGACTCTTCTCACGTTCCTCCAACATGTCCGACTCTTCTCACGTTCCTCCAACATGTCTGACTCTTCTCACGTTCCTCCAACATGTCCGACTCTTCTCACGTTCCTCAAACATGTCCGACTCTTCTCACATTCCTCCAACATGTCCGACTCTTCTCACGTTCCAGCAACATGTCCGACTCTTTTGACGTTGCCCCAACATTTCCGACTCTTCTGACGTTCTTCCAAAATGTCTGACTCTTCTGACGTTCTTCCAACATGTCTGACTCTTCTCACGTTCCTCCAACATGACCGACTCGTCTCACGATCCTCCAACATGGCCGACTCTTCTCACGATCCTCCAACATGGCCGACTCTTCTCACGTTCCTGCAACATGTCCGACTCTTCTCAGGTTCCTCCAACATGGCCGACACTTCTCAGGTTCCTCCAACATGGCCGACTCTTCTTACATTCCTCCAACATGGCCGACTCTTCTCACGTTCCTCCAACACGTCCGACTCTTCTCACGTTCCTCCAACATGTCTGACTCTTCTCACGTTCCTCCAACATGTCCGACCCTTATCACTTTCCACCAACATGGCCGACTCTTCTCACGTTCCTCCAACATGGCCGACTCTTCTCACGTTCCTCCAACATGGCCGACTCTTCTCACATTCCTCCAACATGGCCGACTCTTCTCACGTTCCTCCAACATGTCCGACTCTTCTCACGTTCCTCCAACATGTCCGATACTTCTCACGTTCCTCCTACATGTCTGACTCTTCTAACGTTCCTCCAACATGTCTGACTCTTCTCACGTTCCTCCAACATGTCTGACTCTTCTCACGTTCCTCCAACATGTCTGACTCTTGTCACGTTCCTCCAACCTGTCTGACTCTTCTCACGTTCCTCCAACATGTCCGACTCTTCTCACGTTCCTCCAACAGGAGAAGAACGTCAGAAGGAACGTGAAGAGTCGGACATACTTCTCACGTTCCTCCTACATGTCTGACTCTTCTAACGTTCCTCCAACATGTCTGACTCTTCTCACGTTCCTCCAACATGGCCGACTCTTCTCACGTTCCTCCAACATGGCCGACTCTTCTCACGTTCCTCCAACATGGCCGACTCTTCTCACGTTCCTCCAACATGGCCGACTTTTCTCACGTTCCTCCAACATGGCCGACTCTTCTCACGTTCCTCCAACATGTCCGACTCTTCTCACGTTCCAGAAACATGTCCGACTCTTCTGACGTTGCTCCAACATGTCCGACTCTTCTGACGTTCTTCCAACATGTCTGACTCTTCTCACGTTCCTCCAACATGACCGACTCGTCTCACGATCCTCCAACATGGCCGACTCTTCTCACGATCCTCCAACATGGCCGACTCTTCTCACGTTCCTGCAACATGGCCGACTCTTCTCACGTTCCTCCAACATGGCCGACTCTTCTCAGGTTCCTCCAAAATGTCCGACTCTTCTGTCGTTCTTCCAAAATGTCTGACTCTTCTGACGTTCTTTCAAAATGTCCGTCTCTTCTGACGTTGCTCCAAAATGTCACTCTTCTGACGTTTCTTCAAAATGTCCGATTCTTCTGACGTTCCTGCAACATGTCAGACTCTTCTGACGTTTCTTCAAAATGTCCAACTCATCTCACGTTCCTCCAATATGGCCGACGCTTCTCATGTTCCTCCAATATGGCCGACTCTCCTGACGTTGCTCCAAAATGTCACTCTTCTGACGTTTCTTCAACATGTCAGACTCTTCTGATGTTCCTCCAATATGGCCGACTTTTCTGACGTTCCTCCAACATTTCCGACTCTTCTCAAGTTCTCCCAGAATTTGTTGAAAGGACTAGTTGGTACAATCCCTGGGGACTCTGCATGGCAGGGGCGTCCTCCTCCCTGAGCCAGGCTTGCACCTGACCGCATACCTAAATGAGGCTAGGTGACACTGCTGGGAGGCTTTTCCACCCAAAATGTCCGACTCTTCTGACGTTGCTCCAACATGTCCGACTCTTCTGACGTTCTTCCAAAATGTCTGACTCTTCTGACGTTTCTTCAAAAAGTAGTTATGCCAACAACGCTACATGGATTGTGCCAAAAAGTACAGTTATACTAACAAAGCTAGATAGATTGTGCCAAAAAGTACAGTTATGCTAACAACGCTACGTGGATTGTGCCAAAAAGTAGTTATATTAACAACGCTACATGAATTGTGCCAGCAATTATAGTTATGCTAACAACGCTACATGGATTGTGTCAAAAAGTACAGTTATGCTAGCAACGCTACATGGATTGTGCCAAAAAGTACAGTTATGCTAGCAACGCTACATGGATTGTGCCAAAAAGTAGTTATACTAACAGCGCTAAATGGATTGTGCCAAAAAGTACAGTTATGCCAACAACGCTACATGGATTGTGTCAAAAAGTACAGTTATGCTAGCAACGCTACATGGATTGTGCCAAAAAGTACAGTTATGCTAGCAACGCTACATGGATTGTGCCAAAAAGTACAGTTATACTAACAACGCTAAATGGATTGTGCCAAAAAGTACAGTTATGCCAACAACGCTACATGGATTGTGTCAAAAAGTACAATTATGCTAGCAACGCTACATGGATTGTGCCAAAAAGTACAGTTATGCTAGCAACGCTACATGGACTGTGCCAAAAAGAACAGTTATGCTAACAACGCTATATGGACCGTGCAAAAAAGTACAGTTATGCTAACAACGCTACGTGGATTGTGCCAAAAAGTAGTTATATTAACAACGCTACATGAATTGTGCCAGCAATTATAGTTATGCTAACAACGCTACATAGATTGTGTCAAAAAGTACAGTTTTGCTAGCAACGCTACATGGATTGTACCAAAAAGTACAGTTATGCTAGCAACGCTACATGGATTGTGCCAAAAAGTAGTTATACTAACAACGCTAAATGGATTGTGCCAAAAAGTACAGTTATGCCAACAACGCTACATGGATTGTGTCAAAAAGTACAGTTATGCTAGCAACGCTACATGGATTGTGCCAAAAAGTACAATTATGCTAGCAACGCTACATGGATTGTGCCAAAAAGTACAGTTATGCTAGCAACGCTACATGGACTGTGCCAAAAAGTACAGTTATGCTAACAACGCTATATGGATTGTGCCAAAATGTACAGTTATGCTAACAACGCTACATGATATGTGCCAAAAAGTACAGTTTTGCTAACAACGCTACAAGAAATACGCCAGCAAGTGCAGTTATGCTAACAACATTAGTTGTACTATGCTAGCAAGTGCAGTTATGCCAACAACGCTTCATGGATTGTGTCAACAAGTACAGTTATACTAACAACGCTACATGGATTGTGCCAAAAAGTACAGTTATGCTAACAACACTACATGGATTGGGCCAAATAGTGCAGTTATGCCAACAACGCAACATGGATTGTGCCAAAATGTACAGTTATAGTAACAAAGCTAGATGGATTGTGCCAAAAAGTACAGTTATGCTAACAACGCTACGTGGATTTTGCCAAAAAGTAGTTATATTAACAACGCTACATGAATTGTGCCAAAAATTATAGTTATGCTAACAACGCTACATGGATTGTGTCAAAAAGTACAGTTATGCTAGCAACGCTACATGGATTGTGCCAAAAAGTACAGTTATGCTAGCAACGCTACATGGATTGTGCCAAAAAGTAGTTATACTAACAACGCTAAATGGATTGTGCCAAAAAGTACAGTTATGCCAACAACGCTACATGGATTGTGTCAAAAAGTACAGTTATGCTAGCAACGCTACATGGATTGTGCCAAAAAGTACAGTTATGCAAGCAACGCTACATGGATTGTGCCAAAAAGTACAGTTATACTAACAACACTAAATGGATTGTGCCAAAAAGTACAGTTATGCCAACAACCCTACATGGATTGTGTCAAAAAGTACAGTTATGCTAGCAACGCTACATGGATTGTGCCAAAAAGTACAGTTATGCTAGCAACGCTACATGGATTGTGCCAAAAAGTACAGTTATACTAACAACGCTAAATGGATTGTGCCAAAAAGTACAGTTATGCCAACAACGCTACATGGATTGTGTCAAAAAGTACAATTATGCTAGCAACGCTACATGGATTGTGCCAAAAAGTACAGTTATGCTAGCAACGCTACATGGACTGTGCCAAAAAGAACAGTTATGCTAACAACGCTATATGGACCGTGCCAAAAAGTACAGTTATGCTAACAACGCTACATGATATGTGCCAAAAAGTACAGTTTTGCTAACAACGCTACATGAAATATGCCAGCAAGTGCAGCTATGCTAACAACATTAGATGTATTATGCTAGCAAGTGCAGTTATGCCAACAACGCTTCATGGATTGTGTCAACAAGTACAGTTATACAAACAACGCTACATGGATTGTGCCAAAAAGTACAGTTATGCTAACAACGCTACATGGATTGGGCCAAAAAGTACAGCTATGCCAACAACGCTACATGGATTGTGCCAAAAAGTACAGTTATACTAACAAAGCTGGATGTATTGTGCAAAAAAGTACAGTTATGCTAACAACGCTACGTGGATTGTGCCAAAAAGTAGTTATATTAACAACGCTACATGAATTGTGCCAGCAATTATAGTTATGCTAACAACGCTACATAGATTGTGTCAAAAAGTACAGTTTTGCTAGCAACGCTACATGGATTGTGCAAAAAAGTACAGTTATACTAACAACGCTAAATGGATTGTGCCAAAAAGTAGTTATACTAACAACGCTAAATGGATTGTGCCAAAAAGTACAGTTATACTAACAACGCTACATGGATTGTGCAAAAAAGTGCAGTTATGCTAACAACGCTACATGGATTGTGCCAAAAAGTACAGTTATGCTAACAATGCTACATGGATTGTGCCAAAAAGTACAGTTATGCTAACAACGTTACATGGAGTCTGCCAAAAAGTACAGTTATGCTAACAACGCTACGTGGATTGTGCCAAAAAGTAGTTATATTAACAACGCTACATGAATTGTGCCAGCAATTATAGTTATGCTAACAACGCTACATAGATTGTGTCAAAAAGTACAGTTTTGCTAGCAACGCTACATGGATTGTACCAAAAAGTACAGTTATGCTAGCAACGCTACATGGATTGTGCCAAAAAGTAGTTATACTAACAACGCTAAATGGATTGTGCCAAAAAGTACAGTTATGCCAACAACGCTACATGGATTGTGTCAAAAAGTACAGTTATGCTAGCAACGCTACATGGATTGTGCCAAAAAGTACAATTATGCTAGCAACGCTACATGGATTGTGCCAAAAAGTACAGTTATGCTAGCAACGCTACATGGACTGTGCCAAAAAGTACAGTTATGCTAACAACGCTATATGGATTGTGCCAAAATGTACAGTTATGCTAACAACGCTACATGATATGTGCCAAAAAGTACAGTTTTGCTAACAACGCTACAAGAAATACGCCAGCAAGTGCAGTTATGCTAACAACATTAGTTGTACTATGCTAGCAAGTGCAGTTATGCCAACAACGCTTCATGGATTGTGTCAACAAGTACAGTTATACTAACAACGCTACATGGATTGTGCCAAAAAGTACAGTTATGCTAACAACACTACATGGATTGGGCCAAATAGTGCAGTTATGCCAACAACGCAACATGGATTGTGCCAAAATGTACAGTTATAGTAACAAAGCTAGATGGATTGTGCCAAAAAGTACAGTTATGCTAACAACGCTACGTGGATTTTGAAAGTAGTTATATTAACAACGCTACATGAATTGTGCCAAAAATTATAGTTATGCTAACAACGCTACATGGATTGTGTAAAAAAGTACAGTTATGCTAGCAACGCTACATGGATTGTGCCAAAAAGTACAGTTATGCTAGCAACGCTACATGGATTGTGCCAAAAAGTAGTTATACTAACAACGCTAAATGGATTGTGCCAAAAAGTACAGTTATGCCAACAACGCTACATGGATTGTGTCAAAAAGTACAGTTATGCTAGCAACGCTACATGGATTGTGCCAAAAAGTACAGTTATGCAAGCAACGCTAAATGGATTGTGCCAAAAAGTACAGTTATACTAACAACACTAAATGGATTGTGCCAAAAAGTACAGTTATGCCAACAACCCTACATGGATTGTGTCAAAAAGTACAGTTATGCTAGCAACGCTACATGGATTGTGCCAAAAAGTACAGTTATGCTAGCAACGCTACATGGATTGTGCCAAAAAGTACAGTTATACTAACAACGCTAAATGGATTGTGCCAAAAAGTACAGTTACGCCAACAACGCTACATGGATTGTGTCAAAAAGTACAATTATGCTAGCAACGCTACATGGATTGTGCCAAAAAGTACAGTTATGCTAGCAACGCTACATGGACTGTGCCAAAAAGAACAGTTATGCTAACAACGCTATATGGACCGTGCCAAAAAGTACAGTTATGCTAACAACGCTACATGATATGTGCCAAAAAGTACAGTTTTGCTAACAACGCTACATGAAATATGCCAGCAAGTGCAGCTATGCTAACAACATTAGATGTGTAATGCTAGCAAGTGCAGTTATGCCAACAACGCTTCATGGATTGTGTCAACAAGTACAGTTATACAAACAACGCTACATGGATTGTGCCAAAAAGTACAGTTATGCTAACAACGCTACATGGATTGGGCCAAAAAGTACAGCTATGCCAACAACGCTACGTGGGTTGTGCCAAAAAGTAGTTATATTAACAACGCTACATGAATTGTGCCAGCAATTATAGTTATGCTAACAACGCTACATAGATTGTGTCAAAAAGTACAGTTTTGCTAGCAACGCTACATGGATTGTGCAAAAAAAGTACAGTTATACTAACAACGCTAAATGGATTGTGCCAAAAAGTAGTTATACTAACAACGCTAAATGGATTGTGCCAAAAAGTACAGTTATACTAACAACACTACATGGATTGTGCAAAAAAGTGCAGTTATGCTAACAACGCTACATGGATTGTGCCAAAAAGTACAGTTATGCTAACAATGCTACATGGATTGTGCCAAAAAGTACAGTTATGCTAACAATGCTACATGGATTGTGCCAAAAAGTACAGTTATGCTAACAACGTTACATGGAGTGTGCCAAAAAGTACAGTTATATTAACAACACAACATGAATTGTGCCAGCAATTACAGTTATGCTAACAACGCTACATGGATTGTGTCAAAAAGTACACTTATGCTAACAATGCTACATGGATTATGCCAGCAAGTGCAGTTATGCTAACAAAAGTACATGAATTGTGCCAAAAAGTATAGTTTTGCTAAAAACGCTACATGAATTGTGCCAAAAAGTACAGTTATGCTAACAACGCTACATGAATTGTGCAAACAAGTACAGTTATGCTAACAACGCTACATGGATTGTGCCAAAAAGTACAGGTATACTAAAAACGCTACAAGGATTGTGCCAAAAAGTAAAGTAATGCTAACAACGCTAGATGGATCGTGCCAAAAAGTACAGTTATATTAACAACACTACATGAATTGTGCCAGCAATTACAGTTATGCTAACAACGTTACATGGATTGTGCCAAAAAGTACAGTTTTGCTAACAACGCTACATGGATTGTGCCAAAAAGTACAGTTATGCTAACAACGCTACATGGATTGGGCCAAAAAGTACAGTTATGCCAACAACGCTACATGGATTGTGTCAAAAAGTACAGTTATGCTAGCAACGCTACATAGATTGTGCCAAAAAGTACAGTTATGCTAACAATGCTAAATGGATTGTGCCAAAAAGTACAGATATGCTAGCAATGCTACATGGATTGTGCCAAAAAGTACAGTTATATTAACAACACTACATGAATTGTGCCAGCAATAACAGTTATGCTAGCAACGCTACATGGATTGTGCCAAAAAGTACAGTTATACTAACATTAGATGTATTATGCTAACAAGTGCAGTTATGCCAACAACGTTACACGGATTGTGTCAAATAGCACAGTTATACTAACAACGCTACATGGATTGTGCTTTAAAGTACAGTTATGCTAACAACGCTACGTGGATTGTGCCAAAAAGTACAGTTATGCTAACAACGCCACATGGATTGTGCCAAAAAATTGTTATATTAAAAAAGCTACATAAATTGTGACAGCAGTTACAGTTATGCTAACAACGCTACATGGATTGTGTCAAAAAGTAAAGTTAAGCTAGCAACGCTACGTGGAATGTGCCAAAAAGTACAGTTACGCTAGCAACGCTACATGGATTGTGCCAAAAAGTACAGTTATGCTAACAACGCTACATGGATTGTGCCAAAAAGTACAGTTAAACTAACAACGCTACATGGATTGTGCCAAAAAGTGCAGTTATGCTACAAATGCTACATGGATTGTGTCAAAAAGTACAGTTATGCTAGCAACGCTACATGGATTGTGCCAAAAAGTAGTTATGTTAGCAACGCTACATGGACTGTGCCAAAAAGTACAGTTATGCTAACAACGCTACATGGACTGTGCCAAAAAGTACAGTTATGCTAACAACGCTACATGGATTGTGCCAAAAGTACAGTTATGCTAACAACGCTACATGGATTGTGCCAAAAAGTACAGCTATGCTAACAATGCTACATGGATTGTGCCAAAAAGTACAGTTATTTTAACAACGCTACATGAATTGTGCCAGCAATTACAGATATGCTAACAACGCTACATGGATTGTGCCAAAAAGTACAGTTATATTAACAACACTACGTGAATTGTGCCAGCAATTACAGTTATGCTAACGCTACATGGACTGTGCCAAATAGTAGTTATGATAACAACGCTACATGGATTGTGTCAAAAAGTACAGTTATGCTAGCAACGCTACATGGATTGTGTCAAACAGTACAGTTATGCTAACAACGTGACATGGATTGTGTCAAAAAGTACAGTTATGCTAACAACGCTACATGGATTGTGTCAAAAAGTACAGTTATTCTAACAACACTACATGGATTGTGCCAAAAAGTACAGTTATATTAACAACGCTACATGAATTGTGCCAGCAATTACAGTTATGCTAACAACGCGACATGGATTGTGTCAAAAAGTACAGTTATGCTAACAACGCTACATGGATTATGTCAAAAAGTAGTTATGCTAGCAACGCTACATGGATCGTGCCAAACAGTACAGTTATGCTAGCAACGCGACATGGATTGTGCCAAAAAGTATAGTTATGCTAACAACGCTACATGGATTGTGTCAAAAAGTACAGTTATGCTAACAACGCTACATGGATTGTGCCAAGAAGTACAGTTATGCTAACAACGCTACATGGATTGTGTCAAAAAGTACAGTTATGCTAACAACGCTACATGGATTGTGCCAAAAAGTACAGTTATACCAAACCTACATGGATTATGCCAAAAAGTACAGTTATGCTAATAACACTACATGAATTGTGCCAGCAATTACAGTTATGCTAGCAACGCTACATGGATTGTGCCAAAAAGTACAGTTATGCTAGCAACGCTACATGGATTGTGCCAAACAGTACAGTTATGCTAACAACGCGACATGGATTGTGCCAAAAAGTACAGTTATGCTAACAACACTACATGGAATGTGCCAAAAAGTACAGTTATGCTAACAACGCTACATGGATTGTGCCAAAAGGTACAGTTATACTAACAACGCTACATGGATTGGGCCAAAAAGTAGTTATGCTAGCAACGCTACATAGATTGTGCCAAAAAGTACAGTTATGCTAGCAACGCTACATGGATTGTGTCAAAAAGTACAGTTATGCTAGCAACGCTACATGGATTGTGTCAAAAAGTACAGTTATGCTAGCAACGCTACATGGACTGTGCCAAAAAGAACAGTTATGCTAACAACGCTATATGGACCGTGCCGAAAAGTACAGTTATGCTAACAACGCTACATGATATGTGCCAAAACATGGCCGACTCTTCTCACATTCCTCCAACATGGCCGACTCTTCTCACGTTCCTCCAACATGTCCGACTCTTCTGACGTTGCTCCAACATGTCCGACTCTTCTGACGTTCTTCCAAAATGTCTGACTCTTCTCACGTTCTTCCAAAATGTCCGACTCTTCTCACGTTCCAGCAACATGTCCGACTCTTCTGACGTTGCTCCAACATGTCCGACTCTTCTGACGTTCTTCCAAAATGTCTGACTCTTCTGACGTTCTTCCAAAATGTCCGACTCTTCTCACGTTCCTCCAACATGTCCGACTCTTCTCACGTTCCTCCAACATGTCTGACTCTTCTCACGTTCCTGCAACATGTCCGACTCTTCTCACGTTCCTCCAACATGTCTGACTCTTCTCACGTTCCTCCAACATGTCTGACTCTTCTCACGTTCCTCCAACATGTCTGACTCTTCTCACGTTCCTCCAACATGTCTGACTCTTCTCACGTTCCTCCAACATGTCTGACTCTTCTCACGTTCCTCCAACATGTCTGACTCTTCTCACGTTCCTCCAACATGTCTGACTCTTCTCACGTTCCTCCAACATGTCTGACTCTTCTCACGTTCCTCCAACATGTCTGACTCTTCTCACGTTCCTCCAACATGTCCGACTCTTCTCACGTTCCTCCAACATGTCCGACTCTTCTCACATTCCTCCAACATGTCCGATACTTCTCACGTTCCTCCAACATGTCCGACTCTTCTCACGTTCCAGCAACATGTCCGACTCTTCTGACGTTGCTCCAACATGTCCGACACTTCTCACGTTCCTCCATCAGGTCTGACTCTTCTCACGTTCCTCCAACATGTCTGACTCTTCTCACGTTCCTCCAACATGTCCGACTCTTCTCACGTTCCTCCAACATGTCCGACTCTTCTCACATTCCTCCAACATGTCCGATACTTCTCACGTTCCTCCAACATGTCCGACTCTTCTCACGTTCCAGCAACATGTCCGACTCTTCTGACGTTGCTCCAACATGTCCGACTCTTCTCACGTTCCAGCAACATGTCCGACTCTTCTGACGTTGCTCCAACATGTCCGACTCTTCTGACGTTCTTCCAAAATGTCTGACTCTTCTGACGTTCTTCCAACATGTCTGACTCTTCTCACGTTCCTCCAACATGACCGACTCGTCTCACGATCCTCCAACATGGCCGACTCTTCTCACATTCCTCCAACATGTCCGATACTTCTCACGTTCCTCCAACATGTCCGACTCTTCTCACGTTCCAGCAACATGTCCGACTCTTCTGACGTTGCTCCAACATGTCCGACTCTTCTCACGTTCCAGCAACATGTCCGACTCTTCTGACGTTGCTCCAACATGTCCGACTCTTCTGACGTTCTTCCAAAATGTCTGACTCTTCTGACGTTCTTCCAACATGTCTGACTCTTCTCACGTTCCTCCAACATGTCCGACTCTTCTCACGTTCCTCCAACAGGAGAAGAACGTCAGAAGGAACGTGAAGAGTCGGACATGGCCGACTCTTCTCACGTTCCTCCAACATGGCCGACTCTTCTCACGTTCCTCCAACATGGCCGACTCTTCTCACGTTCCTCCAACATGGCCGACTCTTCTCACGTTCCTCCAACATGGCCGACTCTTCTCACGTTCCTCCAACATGGCCGACTCTTCTCACGTTCCTCCAACATGTCCGACTCTTCTCACGTTCCGGCAACATGTCCGACTCTTCTGACGTTGCTCCAACATGTCCGACTCTTCTGACGTTCTTCCAAAATGTCTGACTCTTCTGACGTTCTTCCAACATGTCTGACTCTTCTCACGTTCCTCCAACATGACCGACTCGTCTCACGATCCTCCAACATGGCCGACTCTTCTCACGATCCTCCAACATGGCCGACTCTTCTCACGATCCTCCAACATGGCCGACTCTTCTCACGTTCCTGCAACATGTCCGACTCTTCTCACGTTCCTCCAACATGGCCGACACTTCTCAGGTTCCTCCAACATGGCCGACTCTTCTCACATTCCTCCAACATGGCCGACTCTTCTCACGTTCCTCCAACACGTCCGACTCTTCTCACGTTCCTCCAACACGGCCGACTCTTCTCACGTTCCTCCAACATGGCCGACTCTTCTCACGTTCCTCCAACATGTCTGACTCTTCTCACGTTCCTCCAACATGTCCGACTCTTCTCACGTTCCTCAAACATGTCAGACTCTTCTCACATTCCTCCAACATGTCCGATACTTCTCACGTTCCTCCAACATGTCCGACTCTTCTCACGTTCCAGCAACATGTCCGACTCTTCTGACGTTGCCCCAACATGTCCGACTCTTCTGACGTTCTTCCAAAATGTCTGACTCTTCTGACGTTCTTCCAACATGTCTGACTCTTCTCACGTTCCTCCAACATGACCGACTCGTCTCACGATCCTCCAACATGGCCGACTCTTCTCACGATCCTCCAACATGGCCGACTCTTCTCACGTTCCTGCAACATGTCCGACTCTTCTCACGTTCCTCCAACATGGCCGACACTTCTCAGGTTCCTCCAACATGGCCGACACTTCTTACATTCCTCCAACATGGCCGACTCTTCTCACGTTCCTCCAACACGTCCGACTCTTCTCACGTTCCTCCAACATGGCCGACTCTTCTCACATTCCTCCAACATGGCCGACTCTTCTCACGTTCCTCCAACATGTCAGACTCTTCTAACGTTCCTCCAACATGTCTGTCTCTTCTCACGTTCCTCCAACATGTCCGACCCTTATCACTTTCCACCAACATGGCCGACTCTTCTCACGTTCCTCCAACATGGCCGACCCTTATCACTTTCCACCAACATGGCCGACTCTTCTCACGTTCCTCCAACATGGCCGACTCTTCTCACGTTCCTCCAACATGGCCGACTCTTCTCACATTCCTCCAACATGGCCGACTCTTCTCACGTTCCTCCTACATGTCTGACTCTTCTAACGTTCCTCCAACATGTCTGTCTCTTCTCACGTTCCTCCAACATGTCCGACCCTTATCACTTTCCACCAACATGGCCGACTCTTCTCACGTTCCTCCAACATGGCCGACTCTTCTCACGTTCCTCCAACATGGCCGACTCTTCTCACATTCCTCCAACATGGCCGACTCTTCTCACGTTCCTCCAACATGTCCGACTCTTCTCACGTTCCTCCAACATGTCCGATACTTCTCACGTTCCTCCTACATGTCTGACTCTTCTAACGTTCCCCCAACATGTCTGACTCTTCTCACGTTCCTCCAACATGTCTGACTCTTCTCACGTTCCTCCAACATGTCTGACTCTTCTCACGTTCCTCCAACCTGTCTGACTCTTCTCACGTTCCTCCAACATGTCCGACTCTTCTCACGTTCCTCCAACAGGAGAAGAACGTCAGAAGGAACGTGAAGAGTCGGACATGGCCGACTCTTCTCACGTTCCTCCAACATGGCCGACGCTTCTCACGTTCCTCCAACATGGCCGACTCTTCTCACGTTCCTCCAACATGGCCGACTCTTCTCACGTTCCTCCAACATGGCCGACTTTTCTCACGTTCCTCCAACATGGCAGACTCTTCTCACGTTCCTCCAACATGTCCGACTCTTCTCACGTTCCAGAAACATGTCCGACTCTTCTGACGTTGCTCCAACATGTCCGACTCTTCTGACGTTCTTCCAAAATGTCTGACTCTTCTGACGTTCTTCCAACATGTCTGACTCTTCTCACGTTCCTCCAACATGACCGACTCGTCTCACGATCCTCCAACATGGCCGACTCTTCTCACGATCCTCCAACATGGCCGACTCTTCTCACGTTCCTGCAACATGTCCGACTCTTCTCACGTTCCTCCAACATGGCCGACACTTCTCAGGTTCCTCCAACATGGCCGACTCTTCTCACGTTCCTCCAACATGGCCGACTCTTCTCACGTTCCTCCAACACGTCCGACTCTTCTCACGTTCCTCCAACACGTCCGACTCTTCTCACGTTCCTCCAACATGTCTGACTCTTCTCACATTCCTCCAACACTGCCGACTCTTCTCACGTTCCTCCAACATGGCCGACTCTTCTCACGTTCCTCCAACATGGCCGACTCTTCTCACATTCCTCCAACATGGCCGACTCTTCTCACGTTCCTCCAACATGTCCGACTCTTCTCACGTTCCTCCAACATGTCCGATACTTCTCACGTTCCTCCTACATGTCTGACTCTTCTCACGTTCCTCCAACATGTCTGACTCTTCTCACGTTCCTCCAACATGTCTGACTCTTGTCACGTTCCTCCAACATGTCTGACTCTTCTCACGTTCCTCCAACCTGTCTGACTCTTCTCACGTTCCTCCAACATGTCCGACTCTTCTCACGTTCCTCCAACAGGAGAAGAACGTCAGAAGGAACGTGAAGAGTCGGACATGGCAGACTCTTCTCACGTTCCTCCAACATGGCCGACTCTTCTCACGTTCCTCCAACATGGCCGACTCTTCTCACGTTCCTCCAACATGGTAGACTCTTCTCACGTTCCTCCAACATGGCCGACTCTTCTCAGGTTCCTCCAAAATGTCCGACTCTTCTGTCGTTCTTCCAAAATGTCTGACTCTTCTGACGTTCTTCCAAAATGTCCGTCTCTTCTGACGTTGCTCCAAAATGTCACTCTTCTGACGTTTCTTCAAAATGTCCGATTCTTCTGACGTTCCTGCAACATGTCAGACTCTTCTGACGTTTCTTCAAAATGTCCAACTCGTCTCACGTTCCTCCAATATGGCCGACGCTTCTCATGTTCCTCCAATATGGCCAACTCTCCTGACGTTGCTCCAAAATGTCACTCTTCTGACGTTTCTTCAACATGTCAGACTCTTCTGATGTTCCTCCAATATGGCCGACTTTTCTGACGTTCCTCCAACATTTCCGACTCTTCTCAAGTTCTCCCAGAATTTGTTGAAAGGACTAGTTGGTACAATCCCTGGGGACTCTGCATGGCAGGGGCGTCCTCCTCCCTGAGCCAGGCTTGCACCTGACCGCATACCTAAATGAGGCTAGGTGACACTGCTGGGAGGCTTTTCCACCCAAAATGTCCGACTCTTCTGACGTTGCTCCAACATGTCCGACTCTTCTGACGTTCTTCCAAAATGTCTGACTCTTCTGACGTTTCTTCAAAAAGTAGTTATGCCAACAACGCTACATGGATTGTGCCAAAAAGTACAGTTATACTAACAAAGCTAGATGGATTGTGCCAAAAAGTACAGTTATGCTAACAACGCTACGTGGATTGTGCCAAAAAGTAGTTATATTAACAACGCTACATGAATTGTGCCAGCAATTATAGTTATGCTAACAACGCTACATGGATTGTGTCAAAAAGTACAGTTATGCTAGCAACGCTACATGGATTGTGCCAAAAAGTACAGTTATGCTAGCAACGCTACATGGATTGTCCCAAAAAGTAGTTATACTAACAGCGCTAAATGGATTGTGCCAAAAAGTACAGTTATGCCAACAACGCTACATGGATTGTGTCAAAAAGTACAGTTATGCTAGCAACGCTACATGGATTGTGCCAAAAAGTACAGTTATGCTAGCAACGCTACATGGATTGTGCCAAAAAGTACAGTTATACTAACAACGCTAAATGGATTGTGCCAAAAAGTACAGTTATGCCAACAACGCTACATGGATTGTGTCAAAAAGTACAATTATGCTAGCAACGCTACATGGATTGTGCCAAAAAGTACAGTTATGCTAGCAACGCTACATGGACTGTGCCAAAAAGAACAGTTATGCTAACAACGCTATATGGACCGTGCCAAAAAGTACAGTTATGCTAACAACGCTACATGATATGTGCCAAAAAGTACAGTTTTGCTAACAACGCTACATGAAATATGCCAGCAAGTGCAGTTATGCTAACAACATTAGATGTATTATGCTAGCAAGTGCAGTTATGCCAACAACGCTTCATGGATTGTGTCAACAAGTACAGTTATACAAACAACGCTACATGGATTGGGCCAAAAAGTACAGCTATGCCAACAACGCTACATGGATTGTGCCAAAAAGTACAGTTATACTAACAAAACTGGATGTATTGTGCAAAAAAGTACAGTTATGCTAACAACGCTACGTGGATTGTGCCAAAAAGCAGTTATATTAACAACGCTACATGAATTGTGCCAGCAATTATAGTTATGCTAACAACGCTACATAGATTGTGTCAAAAAGTACAGTTTTGCTAGCAACGCTACATGGATTGTACCAAAAAGTACAGTTATGCTAGCAACGCTACATGGATTGTGCCAAAAAGTAGTTATACTAACAACGCTAAATGGATTGTGCCAAAAAGTACAGTTATGCCAACAACGCTACATGGATTGTGTCAAAAAGTACAGTTATGCTAGCAACGCTACATGGATTGTGCCAAAAAGTACAATTATGCTAGCAACGCTACATGGATTGTGCCAAAAAGTACAGTTATGCTAGCAACGCTACATGGACTGTGCCAAAAAGTACAGTTATGCTAACAACGCTATATGGATTGTGCCAAAATGTACAGTTATGCTAACAACGCTACATGATATGTGCCAAAAAGTACAGTTTTGCTAACAACGCTACAAGAAATACGCCAGCAAGTGCAGTTATGCTAACAACATTAGTTGTACTATGCTAGCAAGTGCAGTTATGCCAACAACGCTTCATGGATTGTGTCAACAAGTACAGTTATACTAACAACGCTACATGGATTGTGCCAAAAAGTACAGTTATGCTAACAACAGTACATGGATTGGGCCAAATAGTACAGTTATGCCAACAACGCAACATGGATTGTGCCAAAATGTACAGTTATAGTAACAAAGCTAGATGGATTGTGCCAAAAAGTACAGTTATGCTAACAACGCTACGTGGATTTTGCCAAAAAGTAGTTATATTAACAACGCTACATGAATTGTGCCAAAAATTATAGTTATGCTAACAACGCTACATGGATTGTGTCAAAAAGTACAGTTATGCTAGCAACGCTACATGGATTGTGCCAAAAAGTACAGTTATGCTAGCAACGCTACATGGATTGTGCCAAAAAGTAGTTATACTAACAACGCTAAATGGATTGTGCCAAAAAGTACAGTTATGCCAACAACGCTACATGGATTGTGTCAAAAAGTACAGTTATGCTAGCAACGCTACATGGATTGTGCCAAAAAGTACAGTTATGCAAGCAACGCTACATGGATTGTGCCAAAAAGTACAGTTATACTAACAACACTAAATGGATTGTGCCAAAAAGTACAGTTATGCCAACAACCCTACATGGATTGTGTCAAAAAGTACAGTTATGCTAGCAACGCTACATGGATTGTGCCAAAAAGTACAGTTATGCTAGCAACGCTACATGGATTGTGCCAAAAAGTACAGTTATACTAACAACGCTAAAAGGATTGTGCCAAAAAGTACAGTTATGCCAACAACGCTACATGGATTGTGTCAAAAAGTACAATTATGCTAGCAACGCTACATGGATTGTGCCAAAAAGTACAGTTATGCTAGCAACGCTACATGGACTGTGCCAAAAAGAACAGTTATGCTAACAACGCTATATGGACCGTGCCAAAAAGTACATTTATGCTAACAACGCTACATGATATGTGCCAAAAAGTACAGTTTTGCTAACAACGCTACATGAAATATGCCAGCAAGTGCAGCTATGCTAACAACATTAGATGTATTATGCTAGCAAGTGCAGTTATGCCAACAACGCTTCATGGATTGTGTCAACAAGTACAGTTATACAAACAACGCTACATGGATTGTGCCAAAAAGTACAGTTATGCTAACAACGCTACATGGATTGGGCCAAAAAGTACAGCTATGCCAACAACGCTACATGGATTGTGCCAAAAAGTACAGTTATACTAACAAAGCTGGATGTATTGTGCAAAAAAGTACAGTTATGCTAACAACGCTACGTGGATTGTGCCAAAAAGTAGTTATATTAACAACGCTACATGAATTGTGCCAGCAATTATAGTTATGCTAACAACGCTACATAGATTGTGTCAAAAAGTACAGTTTTGCTAGCAACGCTACATGGATTGTGCAAAAAAGTACAGTTATACTAACAACGCTAAATGGATTGTGCCAAAAAGTAGTTATACTAACAATGCTAAATGGATTGTGCCAAAAAGTACAGTTATACTAACAACGCTACATGGATTGTGCAAAAAAGTGCAGTTATGCTAACAACGCTACATGGATTGTGCCAAAAAGTACAGTTATGCTAACAATGCTACATGGATTGTGCCAAAAAGTACAGTTATGCTAACAACGTTACATGGAGTCTGCCAAAAAGTACACTTATGCTAACAACGCTACATGGATTGTGCAAAAAAGTACAGTTATGCTAACAACGCTACATGGATTGTGCCAAAAAGTACAGTTATGCTAACAATGCTACATGGATTGTGCCAAAAAGTACAGTTATGCTAACAACGTTACATGGAGTGTGCCAAAAAGTACAGTTATATTAACAACACAACATGAATTGTGCCAGCAATTACAGTTATGCTAACAACGCTACATGGATTGTGTCAAAAAGTACACTTATGCTAACAATGCTACATGGATTATGCCAGCAAGTGCAGTTATGCTAACAAAAGTACATGAATTGTGCCAAAAAGTATAGTTTTGCTAAAAACGCTACATGAATTGTGCCAAAAAGTACAGTTATGCTAACAACGCTACATGAATTGTGCAAACAAGTACAGTTATGCTAACAACGCTAAAAGGATTGTGCCAAAAAGTACAGTTATGCCAACAACGCTACATGGATTGTGTCAAAAAGTACAATTATGCTAGCAACGCTACATGGATTGTGCCAAAAAGTACAGTTATGCTAGCAACGCTACATGGACTGTGCCAAAAAGAACAGTTATGCTAACAACGCTATATGGACCGTGCCAAAAAGTACAGTTATGCTAACAACGCTACATGATATGTGCCAAAAAGTACAGTTTTGCTAACAACGCTACATGAAATATGCCAGCAAGTGCAGCTATGCTAACAACATTAGATGTATTATGCTAGCAAGTGCAGTTATGCCAACAACGCTTCATGGATTGTGTCAACAAGTACAGTTATACAAACAACGCTACATGGATTGTGCCAAAAAGTACAGTTATGCTAACAACGCTACATGGATTGGGCCAAAAAGTACAGCTATGCCAACAACGCTACATGGATTGTGCCAAAAAGTACACTTATACTAACAAAGCTGGATGTATTGTGCAAAAAAGTACAGTTATGCTAACAACGCTACGTGGATTGTGCCAAAAAGTAGTTATATTAACAACGCTACATGAATTGTGCCAGCAATTATAGTTATGCTAACAACGCTACATAGATTGTGTCAAAAAGTACAGTTTTGCTAGCAACGCTACATGGATTGTGCAAAAAAGTACAGTTATACTAACAACGCTAAATGGATTGTGCCAAAAAGTAGTTATACTAACAACGCTAAATGGATTGTGCCAAAAAGTACAGTTATACTAACAACGCTACATGGATTGTGCAAAAAAGTGCAGTTATGCTAACAACGCTACATGGATTGTGCCAAAAAGTACAGTTATGCTAACAATGCTACATGGATTGTGCCAAAAAGTACAGTTATGCTAACAACGTTACATGGAGTCTGCCAAAAAGTACACTTATGCTAACAACGCTACATGGATTGTGCAAAAAAGTACAGTTATGCTAACAACGCTACATGGATTGTGCCAAAAAGTACAGTTATGCTAACAATGCTACATGGATTGTGCCAAAAAGTACAGTTATGCTAACAACGTTACATGGAGTGTGCCAAAAAGTACAGTTATATTAACAACACAACATGAATTGTGCCAGCAATTACAGTTATGCTAACAACGCTACATGGATTGTGTCAAAAAGTACACTTATGCTAACAATGCTACATGGATTATGCCAGCAAGTGCAGTTATGCTAACAAAAGTACATGAATTGTGCCAAAAAGTATAGTTTTGCTAAAAACGCTACATGAATTGTGCCAAAAAGTACAGTTATGCTAACAACGCTACATGAATTGTGCAAACAAGTACAGTTATGCTAACAACGCTACATGGATTGTGCCAAAAAGTACAGGTATACTAAAAACGCTACAAGGATTGTGCCAAAAAGTAAAGTAATGCTAACAACGCTAGATGGATCGTGCCAAAAAGTACAGTTATATTAACAAAACTACATGAATTGTGCCAGCAATTACAGTTATGCTAACAACGTTACATGGATTGTGCCAAAAAGTACAGTTTTGCTAACAACGCTACATGGATTGTGCCAAAAAGTACAGTTATGCTAACAACGCTACATGGATTGGGCCAAAAAGTACAGTTATGCCAACAACGCTACATGGATTGTGTCAAAAAGTACAGTTATGCTAGCAACGCTACATAGATTGTGCCAAAAAGTACAGTTATGCTAACAATGCTAAATGGATTGTGCCAAAAAGTACAGATATGCTAGCAATGCTACATGGATTGTGCCAAAAAGTACAGTTATATTAACAACACTACATGAATTGTGCCAGCAATTACAGTTATGCTAACAACGCTACATGGATTGTGTCAAAAAGTACACTTATGCTAACAATGCTACATGGATTGTGCCAAAAAGTACAGTTATATTAACAACACTACATAAATTGTGCCAGCAATTACAGTTATGCTAACAACGTTACATGGGTTGTGCCAAAAAGTACAGTTATGCTAACAACGCTACATGGATTGTGCCAAAAAGTACAGTTATACTAACAACGCTACATGGATTGTGTCAAAAAGTACAGTTATGCTAGCAACGCTACATGGATTGTGCCAAACAGTACAGTTATGCTAGCAACGCGACATGGATTGTGCCAAAAAGTACAGTTATGCTAACAATGCTACATGGATTGTGTCAAAAAGTACAGTTATGCTAACAACGCTACATGGATTGGGCCAAAAAGTACAGTTATGCTAACAACGCTACATGGATTATGTCAAAATGTACAGATATGCTAGCAACGCTACATGGATTGTGCCAAAAAGTACAGTTATGCTAGCAACGCTACATGGACTGTGCCAAAAAGTACAGTTATGCTAACAACGCTACATGGAATATGTCAAAATGTACAGTTATGCTAGCAACGCTACATGGATTGGGCCAAAAAGTACAGTTATGCCAACAACGCTACATGGATTGTGCCAAAAAGTACAGTTATGCTAACAACGCTACATGGATTATGTCAAAATGTACAGTTATGCTAGCAACGCTACATGGATTGTGCCAAAAAGTACAGTTATGCTAGCAACGCTACATGGACTGTGCCAAAAAGTACAGTTATGCTAACAACGCTACATGGACTGTGCCAAAAAGTACCGTTATGCTAACAACGCTACAAGGATTTTGCCAAAAAGTACAGTTATGCAAACAACGCTACATGGATTGTGCCAAAAAGTACAGTTATGCTAACAACGCTACATGGATTGTGCCAAAAAGTACAGTTATGCCAACAACGCTACATGGATTGTGTCAAAAAGTACAGTTACGCTAACAACGCGACATGGATTGTGCCAAATAGTACAGTTATGCTAACAAAGCTACATGAATTGTGCCAAAAAGTATAGTTATGCCAACAACGCAACATGAATTGTTCCAGCAATTACAGTTATGCTAACAACACTACATGGATTGTGCCAAAAAGTACAGTTATACTAACAACACTACATGGATTGTGCCAAAAAGTACAGTTATACTAACAACGCTACATGGATTGTGCCAAAAAGTACAGTTATACTAACAACGCTACATGGATTGTGCAAAAAAGTACATTTATGCTAACAACGCTACATGGATTGTGCCAAAAAGTACAGTTATGCTAACAATGCTACATGGATTGTACCAAACAGTACAGTTATGCTAGCAACGCGACATGGATTGTGCCAAAAAGTACAGTTATGCTAACAACGCTACATGGAATGTGCCAAAAAGTACAGTTATGCTAACAACGCTACATGGATTATGCCAGCAAGTGCAGTTATGCTAACAACATTAAATGTATTATGCTAGCAAGTACAGTTATGCTAACAACCCTACATGGATTGTGCCAAACAGTACAGTTATGCTAGCAACGAGACATGGATTGTGCCAAAAAGTACAGTTATGCTAACAATGCTACATGGATTGTGTCAAAAAGTACAGTTATGCTAACAACGCTACATGAATTGTACAAACAAGTACAGTTATGCTAACAATGCTACATGTATTGTGCCAAAAAGTACAGTTATGCTAAAAACGCTACATGGATTGTGCCAAAAAGTACAGTTTTATTAACAACACTACATGAATTGTGCCAGCAATTACAGTTATGCTAACAACATTATAAGGATTTTGACAATAAGTACAGTTATATTAACAACGCTACATGGATTGGGCCAAAAAGTCCAGTTATGCTAGCAACGCTACATAGTTTGTGCCAAAAAGTACAGTTATGCTAGCAACGCTACATGAATTGTGCCAAAAAGTACAGATATGCTAGCAATGCTACATAGATTGTGCTAAAAAGTACAGTTATGCTAGCAACGCGACAAGGATTGTACCAAAAAGTACAGTTATGCTAACAACGCTACATGAATTGTGCCAGCAATTATAGTTATGCTAACAACGCGACATGGATTGTGTCAAAAAGTACAGTTAGGCTAACAACGCTACATGGATTGTGCCAAAAAGTACAGTTATATTAACAACGCTACATGAATTGTGCCAGCAATTACAGTTATGCTAACAACGCGACATGGATTGTGTCAAAAAGTACAGTTATGCTAACATCGCTACATGGATTGTGCCAAAAAAGTACAGTTATATTAACAACACTACATGAATTGTGCCAGCAATTACAGTTATGCTAACAACGTTACATGGGTTGTGCCAAAAAGTACAGTAATGCTAACAACGCTACATGGATTGTGCCAAAAAGTACAGTTATACTAACAACGCTACATGGATTGTGTCAAAAAGTACAGTTATGCTAGCAACGCTACATGGATTGTGCCAAACAGTACAGTTATGCTAGCAACGCGACATGGATTGTGCCAAAAAGTATAGTTATGCTAACAACGCTACATGGATTGTGTCAAAAAGTACAGTTATGCTAACAACGCTACATGGATTGTGCCAAGAAGTACAGTTATGCTAACAACGCTACATGGATTGTGTCAAAAAGTACAGTTATGCTAACAACGCTACATGGATTGTGCCAAAAAGTACAGTTATGCCAAACTTACATGGATTATGCCAAAAAGTACAGTTATGCTAATAACACTACATGAATTGTGCCAGCAATTACAGTTATGCCAACAACGCTACATGGATTGTGCCAAACAGTACAGTTATGCTAACAACGCGACATGGATTGTGCCAAAAAGTACAGTTATGCTAACAACGCTACATGGAATGTGCCAAAAAGTACAGTTATGCTAACAACGCTACATGGATTATGCCAGCAAGTGCAGTTATGCTAACAACATTAAATGTATTATGCTAGGAAGTACAGTTATGCTAACAACCCTACATGGATTGTGCCAAAAAGTACAGTTATGCCAACAACGCTACATGGATTGTGTCAAAAAGCAGTTATGCTAACAACGCTACATGAATTGTGCCAAAAAGTACAGTTATGCTAACAATGCTACATTGATTATGCCAAAAAGTACAGTTATGCTAATTACACTACATGAACTGTGACAGCAATTACAGTTATGCTAGCAACGCTACATGGATTGTGCCAAAAAGGACAGTTATGCTAACAATGCTACATGGACTGTGCCAAGAAGTACAGTTTTGCTAACAACGCTACATGGATTGGGCCAAAAAGTACAGTTATGCTAACAACTCTTCATTAAATTGTGCCAAAAAAGTATAGTTATGCTAACAACGCTACATGAATTGTGCCAGCAATTACAGTTATGCTAACAACGCTACATGGATTGTGCCAAAAAGTACAGTTATATTAACAACACTACATGAATTGTGCCAGCAATTACAGTTATGCTAACGCTACATGGACTGTGCCAAAAAGTACAGTAATGCTAACAACGCTACATGGAATGTGCCAAAAAGTACAGTTATAATAACAACGCTACATGGATTGTGTCAAAAAGTACAGTTATGCTAGCAACGCTACATGGATTGTGCCAAACAGTAAAGTTATGCTAGCAACGCGACATGGATTGTGCCAAAAAGTACAGTTATGCTAACAACGCTACATGGATTGTGTCAAAAAGTACAGTTATGCTAACAACGCTACATGGATTGTGCCAAGAAGTACAGTTATGCTAACAACGCTACATGGATTGTGTCAAAAAGTACAGTTATGCTAACAACGCTACATGGATTGTGCCAAAAAGTAGTTATGCAAACAACGCTACATGGATTGTGCCAGCAATTGCAGTTATGCTAACAACACTACATGGAATGTGCCAAAAAGTATAGTTATGCCAACAACGCTACATGGATTTTGTCAAAAAGTACAGTCATGCTAGCAACGCTACATGGAATGTGCCAAAAAGTAGTTTTACTAACAACGCTACATGAATTGTGCCAGCAATAACAGTTATGCTAGCAACGCTACATGGATTGTGCCAAAAAGTACAGTTATACTAACATTAGATGTATTATGCTAACAAGTGCAGTTATGCCAACAACGTTACACGGATTGTGTCAAATAGCACAGTTATACTAACAACGCTACATGGATTGTGCTTTAAAGTACAGTTATGCCAACAACGCTAAATGGATTGTGCCAAAAGGTACAGTTATACTAACAACGCTACATGGATTGGGCCAAAAAGTAGTTATGCTAGCAACGCTACATAGATTGTGCCAAAAAGTACAGTTATGCTAGCAACGCTACATGGATTGTGCCAAAAAGTACAGGTATGCTAGCAACGCGACCTGGGTTGTGCCAAAAAGTACAGTTATATTAACAACGCTACATGAATTGTGCCGGCAATTACAGTTATGCTAACAACGCTACATGGATTGTGCCAAAGTACAGTTATGCTAACAATGCTACATGGATTGTGCCAAAAAGTACAGTTATGCTAACAACGCTACATGGATTATGCCAAAAAGTACAGTTATACTAACAACGCTACATGGATTGTGTCAAAAAGTACAGTCATGCTAGCAACGCTACATGGATTGTATCAAAAAGTACAGTTATGCTAACAATGCTACATGGATTGTGTCAAAAAGTACAGTTATGCTAACAACGCTACATGAATTGTGCAAACAAGTACAGTTATGCTAACAACGCTACATGGACTGTGCCAAAAAGTACAGTTATGCTAAAAACGCTACATGGATTGTGCCAAAAAGTAAAGTTATGCTAACAACGCTAGATGGATTGTGCCAAAGAGTACAGTTATGCTAAAAACACTACATGGATTGTGCCAAAAAGTAAAGTTATGCTAACAACGCTAGATGGATTGTGCCAAAAAGTACAGTTATATTAACAACACTACATGAATTGTGCCAGCAATTACAGTTATGCTAACAACGTTACATGGATTGTGCCAAAAAGTAAAGTTATGCTAACAACGCTACATGGATTGTGCCAAAAAGTACAGTTATACTAACAACGCTACATGGATTGTGCCAAAAAGTACAGATACGCCAACAATGCTACATGGATTGTGTCAAAAAGTACAGTTATGCTAGCAACGCTACATAGATTGTGCCAAAAAGTACAGTTATGCTAGCAACGCTACATGGATTGTGCCAAAAAGTACAGATATACTAGCAATGCTACATAGATTGTGCCAAAAAGTACAGTTATGCTAGCAACGCGACATGGATTGTGCCAAAAAGTACAGTTATATTAACAACGCTACATGAATTGTGCCAGCAATTACAGTTATGCTAACAACGTTACATGGGTTGTTCCAAAAAGTACAGTTATGCTAGCAACGCTACATGGATTGTGCCAAACAGTACAGTTATGCTAGCAACGCGACATAGATTGTGCCAAAAAGTACAGTAATGCCAACAACGCTACATGGATCATGCCAAAAAGTACAGTTATGCTAGCAACGCGACACTGATTGTGCCAAAAAGTACAGTTATGCTAACAACGCTACATGGAATGTGCCAAAAGGTACAGTTATGCTAACAACGCTACATGGATTGTGCCAAAAAGTACAGTTATGCTAACAAAGCTACATGAATTTTGCCAAAAAGTACAGTTATGCTAACATAGTTACATGGATTGTGCCAAAAAGTACAACTATGCTAACAACGCTACATGGATTGTGCAAAAAAGTACAGTTATGCTAACAACGTGTGCCAAAGAGTATAGATATGCTAACAACACTGCATAAATTGTGCCAAAAAGTACAGTTTTGCTAACAACGCTACATGGATTATGCCAAAAAGTGCAGTTATGCTAACAAAGCTACATGAATTGTGCCAAAAAGTATAGTCTTGCTAACAACGCTACATGAATTGTGCCAAAAAGTACAGTTATGCTAACAACGCTACATGAATTGAGCAAACAAGTACAGTTATGCTAACAACGCTACATGGATTGTGCCAAAAAGTACAGTTATGCTAACAACGCTACATGGATTGTTCCTGCAATTACAGTTATGCTGACAACGCTACATGGATTGTGTCAAAAAGTACAGTTATGCTAACAACACTACATGGATTATGCTAGCAAATACAGTTATGCTAACAACGCTACATGGATTGTGCCAAAAAGTACAGTTATGCTAACAATGCTACATGGATTGTGCCAAAAAGTACAGTTATGCTACATGGATTATGCTAGCAAGTACAGCTATGCTAACAATGCTACATGGATTGCACCAAAAAGTACAGTTATGCTAAAGATGTTACATGGATTGTGCCAAAAAGTACAGTTATGCTAACAACGCTACATGGATTGTGCCAAAAAGTACAGTTATGCTAACAACGCTACATAAATTGTGCCAAAAATTATAGTTATGCTAACAACGCTACATGAATTGTGCCAGCAATTACAGTTATGCCAACAACAATACATGGATTGTGCCAAAAAGTACAGTTATGCTAGCACCGCTACATAGATTGTGCCAAAAAGTACAGTTATGCTAGCAACGCTACATGGATTGTGCCAAAAAGTACAGATATGCTAGCAATGCTACATGGATTATGCCAAAAAGTACAGTTATGCTAGCAACGCGACATGGATTGCGCTAAAAAGTAGTTATATTAACAACGCTACATGAATTTTGCCAGCAATTACAGTCATGCTAACAACGCTTCATGGATTGTGTCAAAAAGTACAGTTATGCTAACAACGCTACAAGGATTGTGCCAAAAAGTACAGTTATGCTAACAACGCTACATGGATTATGCCAAAAAGTACAGTTATGCTAACAACGCTACATGAATTGTTCCAGCAATTACAGTTATGCTAGCAACGTTACATAGATTGTGCCAAAAAGTACAGTTATGCTAACAACGCTACATGGATTGTGCCAAGAAGTACAGTTATGCTAACAACGCTACATGGATTGTGCCAAAAAGTACAGTTATGCTAAAAATGCTAAATGGATTGTGCCAAAAAGTACAGATATGCTAGCAATGCTACATGGATTGTGCCAAAAAGTACAGTTATATTAACAACACTACATGAATTGTGCCAGCAATTACAGTTATGCTAACAACGCTACATGGATTGTGTCAAAAAGTATACTTATGCTAACAATGCTACATGGATTGTGCCAAAAAGTACAGTTATATTAACAACACTACATAAATTGTGCCAGCAATTACAGTTATGCTAACAACGTTACATGGGTTGTGCCAAAAAGTACAGTTATGCTAACAACGCTACATAGATTCTGCCAAAAAGTACAGTTATACTAACAACGCTACATGGATTGTGTCAAAAAGTACAGTTATAATAGCAACGCTACATGGATTGTGCCAAACAGTACAGTTATGCTAGCAACGCGACATGGATTGTGCCAAAAAGTACAGTTATGCTAACAATGCTACATGGATTGTGTCAAAAAGTACAGTTATGCTAACAACGCTACATGGATTGGGCCAAAAAGTACAGTTATGCTAACAACGCTACATGGATTATGTCAAAATGTACAGATATGCTAGCAACGCTACATGGATTGTGCCAAAGAGTACAGTTATGCTAGCAACGCTACATGCACTGTGCCAAAAAGTACAGTTATGCTAACAACGCTACATGGAATATGTCAAAATGTAGTTATGCTAGCAACGCTACATGGATTGGGCCAAAAAGTACAGTTATGCCAACAACGCTACATGGATTGTGCCAAAAAGTACAGTTATGCTAACAACGCTACATGGATTATGTCAAAATGTACAGTTATGCTAGCAACGCTACATGGATTGTGCCAAAAAGTACAGTTATGCTAGCAACGCTACATGGACTGTGCCAAAAAGTACAGTTATGCTAACAACGCTACATGGACTGTGCCAAAAAGTACCGTTATGCTAACAACGCTACAAGGATTTTGCCAAAAAGTACAGTTATGCAAACAACGCTACATGGATTGTGCCAAAAAGTACAGTTATGCTAACAATGCTACATGGATTGTGTCAAAAAGTACAGTTATGCTAAAAACGCTACATGGATTGGGCCAAAAAGTACAGTTATGCTAACAACGCTACATGGATTATGTCAAAATGTACAGATATGCTAACAATGCTACATGGATTGTGCAAAAAAGTACAGTTATATTAACAACACTACATAAATTGTGCCAGCAATTACAGTTATGCTAACAACGTTACATGGGTTGTGCCAAAAAGTACAGTTATGCTAACAACGCTACATGGATTCTGCCAAAAAGTACAGTTATACTAACAACGCTACATGGATTGTGTCAAAAAGTACAGTTATAATAGCAACGCTACATGGATTGTGCCAAACAGTACAGTTATGCTAGCAACGCGACATGGATTGTGCCAAAAAGTACAGTTATGCTAACAATGCTACATGGATTGTGTCAAAAAGTACAGTTATGCTAACAACGCTACATGGATTGGGCCAAAAAGTACAGTTATGCTAACAACGCTACATGGATTATGTCAAAATGTACAGATATGCTAGCAACGCTACATGGATTGTGCCAAAGAGTACAGTTATGCTAGCAACGCTACATGGACTGTGCCAAAAAGTACAGTTATGCTAACAACGCTACATGGAATATGTCAAAATGTAGTTATGCTAGCAACGCTACATGGATTGGGCCAAAAAGTACAGTTATGCCAACAACGCTACATGGATTGTGCCAAAAAGTACAGTTATGCTAACAACGCTACATGGATTATGTCAAAATGTACAGTTATGCTAGCAACGCTACATGGATTGTGCCAAAAAGTACAGTTATGCTAGCAACGCTACATGGACTGTGCCAAAAAGTACAGTTATGCTAACAACGCTACATGGACTGTGCCAAAAAGTACCGTTATGCTAACAACGCTACAAGGATTTTGCCAAAAAGTACAGTTATGCAAACAACGCTACATGGATTGTGCCAAAAAGTACAGTTATGCTACATGGATTATGCTAGCAAGTACAGCTATGCTAACAATGCTACATGGATTGCACCAAAAAGTACAGTTATGCTAAAGATGTTACATGGATTGTGCCAAAAAGTACAGTTATGCTAACAACGCTACATGGATTGTGCCAAAAAGTACAGTTATGCTAACAACGCTACATAAATTGTGCCAAAAATTATAGTTATGCTAACAACGCTACATGAATTGTGCCAGCAATTACAGTTATGCCAACAACAATACATGGATTGTGCCAAAAAGTACAGTTATGCTAGCACCGCTACATAGATTGTGCCAAAAAGTACAGTTATGCTAGCAACGCTACATGGATTGTGCCAAAAAGTACAGATATGCTAGCAATGCTACATGGATTATGCCAAAAAGTACAGTTATGCTAGCAACGCGACATGGATTGCGCTAAAAAGTAGTTATATTAACAACGCTACATGAATTTTGCCAGCAATTACAGTCATGCTAACAACGCTTCATGGATTGTGTCAAAAAGTACAGTTATGCTAACAACGCTACAAGGATTGTGCCAAAAAGTACAGTTATGCTAACAACGCTACATGGATTATGCCAAAAAGTACAGTTATGCTAACAACGCTACATGAATTGTTCCAGCAATTACAGTTATGCTAGCAACGTTACATAGATTGTGCCAAAAAGTACAGTTATGCTAACAACGCTACATGGATTGTGCCAAGAAGTACAGTTATGCTAACAACGCTACATGGATTGTGCCAAAAAGTACAGTTATGCTAACAATGCTAAATGGATTGTGCCAAAAAGTACAGATATGCTAGCAATGCTACATGGATTGTGCCAAAAAGTACAGTTATATTAACAACACTACATGAATTGTGCCAGCAATTACAGTTATGCTAACAACGCTACATGGATTGTGTCAAAAAGTATACTTATGCTAACAATGCTACATGGATTGTGCCAAAAAGTACAGTTATATTAACAACACTACATAAATTGTGCCAGCAATTACAGTTATGCTAACAACGTTACATGGGTTGTGCCAAAAAGTACAGTTATGCTAACAACGCTACATAGATTCTGCCAAAAAGTACAGTTATACTAACAACGCTACATGGATTGTGTCAAAAAGTACAGTTATAATAGCAACGCTACATGGATTGTGCCAAACAGTACAGTTATGCTAGCAACGCGACATGGATTGTGCCAAAAAGTACAGTTATGCTAACAATGCTACATGGATTGTGTCAAAAAGTACAGTTATGCTAACAACGCTACATGGATTGGGCCAAAAAGTACAGTTATGCTAACAACGCTACATGGATTATGTCAAAATGTACAGATATGCTAGCAACGCTACATGGATTGTGCCAAAGAGTACAGTTATGCTAGCAACGCTACATGGACTGTGCCAAAAAGTACAGTTATGCTAACAACGCTACATGGAATATGTCAAAATGTAGTTATGCTAGCAACGCTACATGGATTGGGCCAAAAAGTACAGTTATGCCAACAACGCTACATGGATTGTGCCAAAAAGTACAGTTATGCTAACAACGCTACATGGATTATGTCAAAATGTACAGTTATGCTAGCAACGCTACATGGATTGTGCCAAAAAGTACAGTTATGCTAGCAACGCTACATGGACTGTGCCAAAAAGTACAGTTATGCTAACAACGCTACATGGACTGTGCCAAAAAGTACCGTTATGCTAACAACGCTACAAGGATTTTGCCAAAAAGTACAGTTATGCAAACAACGCTACATGGATTGTGCCAAAAAGTACAGTTATGCTAACAACGCTACATGGATTGTGCCAAAAAGTACAGTTATGCCAACAACGCTACATGGATTGTGTCAAAAAGTACAGTTACGCTAACAACGCGACATGGATTGTGCCAAATAGTACAGTTATGCTAACAAAGCTACATGGATTGTGCCAAAAAGTATAGTTATGCTAACAACGCAACATGAATTGTGCCAGCAATTACAGTTATGCTAACAACACTACATGGATTGTGCCAAAAAGTACAGTTATGCTAACAACGCTACATGGATTATGTCAAAATGTACAGTTATGCTAGCAACGCTACATGGATTGTGCCAAAAAGTACAGTTATGCTAGCAACGCTACATGGACTGTGCCAAAAAGTACAGTTATGCTAACAACGCTACATGGACTGTGCCAAAAAGTACCGTTATGCTAACAACGCTACAAGGATTTTGCCAAAAAGTACGGTTATGCTAACAATGCTACATGGATTGTACCAAACAGTACAGTTATGCTAGCAACGAGACATGGATTGTGCCAAAAAGTACAGTTATGCTAACAACGCTACATGGAATGTGCCAAAAAGTACAGTTATGCTAACAACGCTACATGGATTGTGCCAAACAGTACAGTTATGCTAGCAACGCGACATGGATTGTGCCAAAAAGTACAGTTATAATAACAATGCTACATGGATTGTGTCAAAAAGTACAGTTATGCTAACAACGCTACATGAATTGTACAAACAAGTACAGTTATGCTAACAATGCTACATGGATTGTGCAAAAAAGTACAGTTATGCTAACAACGCTACATGGATTGTGCAAACAAGTACAGTTATGCTAACAACGCTACATGGACTGTGCCAAAAAGTACAGTTATGCTAAAAACGCTACATGGATCGTGCCAAAAAGTAAAGTTATGCTAACAAAGTTACATGGGTTGTGCCAAAAAGTACAGTAATGCTAACAACGCTACATGGATTGTGCCAAAAAGTACAGTTATACTAACAACGCTACATGGATTGTGTCAAAAAGTACAGTTATGCTAGCAACGCTACATGGATTGTGCCAAACAGTACAGTTATGCTAGCAACGCGACATGGATTGTGCCAAAAAGTATAGTTATGCTAACAACGCTACATGGACTGTGTCAAAAAGTACAGTTATGCTAACAACGCTACATGGATTGTGCCAAGAAGTACAGTTATGCTAACAACGCTACATGGATTGTGTCAAAAAGTACAGTTATGCTAACAACGCTACATGGATTATGCCAAAAAGTACAGTTATGCTAATAACACTACATGAATTGTGCCAGCAATTACAGTTATGCTAGCAACGCTACATGGATTGTGCCAAAAAGTACAGTTATGCTAGCAACGCTACATGGATTGTGCCAAACAGTACAGTTATGCTAACAACGCGACATGGATTATGCCAAAAAGTACAGTTATGCTAACAACGCTACATGGAATGTGCCAAAAAGTACAGTTATGCTAACAACGCTACATGGATTATGCCAGCAAGTGCAGTTATGCTAACAACATTAAATGTATTATGCTAGGAAGTACAGTTATGCTAAAAACCCTACATGGATTGTGCCAAAAAGTACAGTTATGCCAACAACGCTACATGGATTGTGTCAAAAAGCAGTTATGCTAACAACGCTACATGAATTGTGCCAAAAAGTACAGTTATGCTAACAATGCTACATTGATTATGCCAAAAAGTACAGTTATGCTAATAACACTACATGAATTGTGACAGCAATTACAGTTATGCTAGCAACGCTACATGGATTGTGCCAAAAAGGACAGTTATAATAACAATGCTACATGGACTGTGCCAAGAAGTACAGTTTTGCTAACAAGGCTACATGGATTGGGCCAAAAAGTACAGTTATGCTAACAAATCTTCATTAAATTGTGCCAAAAAAGTATAGTTATGCTAACAACGCTACATGAATTGTGCCAGCAATTACAGTTATGCTAACAACGCTACATGGATTGTGCCAAAAAGTACAGTTATATTAACAACACTACATGAATTGTGCCAGCAATTACAGTTATGCTAACGCTACATGGACTGTGCCAAAAAGTACAGTTATGCTAACAACGCTACATGGATTGTGCCAAAAAGTACAGTTATAATAACAACGCTACATGGATTGTGTCAAAAAGTACAGTTATGCTAGCAACGCTACATGGATTGTGCCAAACAGTAAAGTTATGCTAGCAACGCGACATGGATTGTGCCAAAAAGTACAGTTATGCTAACAACGCTACATGGATTGTGTCAAAAAGTACAGTTATGCTAACAACGCTACATGGATTGTGCCAAGAAGTACAGTTATGCTAACAACGCTACATGGAATGTGCCAAAAAGTATAGTTATGCTAACAACGCTACATGAATTGTGCCAGCAATTGCAGTTATGCTAACAACACTACATGGAATTTGCCAAAAAGTATAGTTATGCCAACAACGCTACATGGATTTTGTCAAAAAGTACAGTCATGCTAGCAACGCTACATGGAATGTGCCAAAAAGTAGTTTTACTAACAACGCTACATGAATTGTGCCAGCAATAACAGTCATGCTAGCAACGCTACATGGATTGTGCCAAAAAGTACAGTTATACTAACATTAGATGTATTATGCTAACAAGTGCAGTTATGCTAACAACGTTACATGGATTGTGCCAAAAAGTACAGTTATGCTAACAACGCTACATGGATTGTGTCAAAAAGTACAGTTATGCTAAAAATGCTACATGGATTGTGTCAAAAAGTACAGTTATGCTAGCAACGCTACATGAATTGTGCCAGCAATTACAGTTATGCTAACAACGCTACATGGATTGTGCCAAAAAGTACAGTTATGCTAACAACGCTACATGGATTGTGCCAAAAAGTACAGTTATGCCAACAACGCTACATGGATTGTGCCAAAAAGTACAGTTTGTGCGAACAACGCTGCATGGATTGTGTCAAAAAGTACAGTTATGCTAGCAACGCTACATGGAATGTGTCAAAAAGTACAGTTATGCTAGCAACGCTACATTGATTGTGCCAAAAAGTACAGTTATACTAACAACGCTACATGGATTGTGTCAAAAAGTACAGTCATGCTAGCAACGCTACATGGATTGTGCCAAACAGTACAGGTATGCTAGCAACGCGACATGGACTGTGTCAAAAAGTACAGTTATGCTGACAATGCTACATGGATTGTGTCAAAAAGTACAGTTATGCTAACAACGCTACCTGGATTGTGTCAATAAGTAATGTTATGCTAACAACGCTACATGGATTGTGCCAAAATGTACAGTTATATTAACAACACTACATGAATTGTGCCAGCAATTACAGTTATGCTAACAACGCTACATGGATCGTGCCAAAAAGTAAAGTTATGCTAACAACGCTGGATGGATTGTGCCAAAGAGTACAGTTATGCTAAAAACGCTATATGGATTGTACCAAAAAGTAAAGTTATGCTAACAACGCTAGATGGATTGTGCCAAAAAGTACAGTTATATTAACAACACTACATGAATTGTACCAGCAATTACAGTTATGCTAACAACGTTACATGGATTGTGCCAAAAAGTACAGTTATGCTAACAACGCTACATGGATTGTGCCAAAAAGTACAGTTATACTAACAACGCTACATGGATTGTGCCAAAAAGTACAGATATGCCAACAATGCTACATGGATTGTGTCAAAAAGTACAGTTATGCTAGCAACGCTACATGGATTGTGCCAAAAAGTACAGATATACTAGCAATGCTACATAGATTGTGCCAAAAAGTACAGTTATGCTAGCAACGCGACATGGATTGTGCCAAAAAGTACAGTTATATTAACAACGCTACATGAATTGTGCCAGCAATTACAGTTATGCTAACAACGTTACATGGGTTGTTCCAAAAAGTACAGTTATGCTAACAACGCTACAAGGATTGTACCAAAAAGTACAGTTATGCTAGCAACGCTACATGGATTGTGCCAAACAGTACAGTTATGCTAGCAACGCGACATAGCTTGTGCCAAAAAGTACAGTTATGCCAACAACGCTACATGGATCATGCCAAAAAGTACAGTTATGCTAATAACGCTACATGAATTGTGCCAGCAATTACAGTTATGCTAGCAACGCTACATGGATTGTGCCAAAAAGTACAGTTATGCTAGCGACGCTACATGGATTGTGCCAAACAGTACAGTTATGCTAGCAACGCGACACTGATTGTGCCAAAAAGTACAGTTATGCTAACAACGCTACATGGAATGTGCCAAAAGGTACAGTTATGCTAACAACGCTACATGGATTGTGCCAAAAAGTACAGTTATGCTAACAAAACTACATGAATTTTGCCAAAAAGTACAGTTATGCTAACATAGTTACATGGATTGTGCCAAAAAGTACAGCTATGCTAACAACGCTACATGGATTGTGCAAAAAAGTGCAGTTATGCTAACAACGCTACATTGATTGTGCCAAAGAGTATAGATATGCTAACAACACTGCATAAATTGTGCCAAAAAGTACAGTTTTGCTAACAACGCTACATGGATTATGCCAGCAAGTGCAGTTATGCTAACAAAACTACATGAATTGTGCCAAAAAGTATAGTCTTGCTAACAACGCTACATGAATTGTGCTAAAAAGTACAGTTATGCTAACAACGCTACATGAATTGAGCAAACAAGTACAGTTATGCTAACAACGCTACATGGATTGTGCCAAAAAGTACAGTTATGCTAACAACGCTAAATGGATTGTTCCTGCAATTACAGTTATGCTGACAACGCTACATGGATTGTGTCAAAAAGTACAGTTATGCTAACAACACTACATGGATTATGCTAGCAAATACAGTTATGCTAACAACGCTACATGGATTGTGCCAAAAAGTACAGTTATGCTAACAATGCTACATGGATTGTGCCAAAAAGTACAGTTATGCTACATGGATTATGCTAGCAAGTACAGCTATGCTAACAATGCTACATGGATTGCACCAAAAAGTAAAGTTATGCTAAAGATGTTACATGGATTGTGCCAAAAAGTACAGTTATGCTAACAACGCTACATGGATTGTGCCAAAAAGTACAGTTATGCTAACAACGCTACATAAATTGTGCCAAAAATTATAGTTATGCTAACAACGCTACATGAATTGTGCCAGCAATTACAGTTATGCCAACAACACTACATGGATTGTGCCAAAAAGTACAGTTATGCTAGCAACGCTACATAGATTGTGCCAAAAAGTACAGTTATGCTAGCAACGCTACATGGATTGTGCCAAAAAGTACAGATAAGCTAGCAATGCTACATGGATTATGCCAAAAAGTACAGTTATGCTAGCAACGCGACATGGACTGCGCTAAAAAGTAGTTATATTTACAACGCTACATGAATTTTGCCAGCAATTACAGTCATGCTAACAACGCTTCATGGATTGTGTCAAAAAGTACAGTTATGCTAACAACGCTACATGGATTGTGCCAAAAAGTACAGTTATGCTAACAACGCTACATGGATTATGCCAAAAAGTACAGTTATGCTAACAACGCTACATGAATTGTTCCAGCAATTACAGTTATGCTAGCAACGTTACATTAATTGTGCCAAAAAGTACAGTTATGCTAACAATGCTACATGGATTGTGCCAAAAAGTACAGTTATATTAACAACACTACATAAATTGTGCCAGCAATTACAGTTATGCTAACAACGTTATATGGGTTGTGCCAAAAAGTACAGTTATGCTAACAACGCTACATGGATTATGCCAAAAAGTACAGTTATACTAACAACGCTACATGGATTGTGTCAAAAAGTACAGTTATAATAGCAACGCTACATGGATTGTGCCAAACAGTACAGTTATGCTAGCAACGCGACATGGATTGTGCCAAAAAGTACAGTTATGCTAACAATGCTACATGGATTGTGTCAAAAATTACAGTTATGCTAACAACGCTACATGGATTGGGCCAAAAAGTACAGTTATGCTAACAACGCTACATGGATTATGTCAAAATGTACAGATATGCTAGCAACGCTACATGGATTGTGCCAAAAAGTACAGTTATGCTAGCAACGCTACATGGACTGTGCCAAAAAGTATAGTTATGCTAACAACGCTACATGGAATATGTCAAAATGTAGTTATGCTAGCAACGCTACATGGATTGGGCCAAAAAGTACAGTTATGCCAACAACGCTACATGGATTGTGCCAAAAAGTACAGTTATGCTAACAACGCTACATGGATTATGTCAAAATGTACAGTTATGCTAGCAACGCTACATGGATTGTGCCAAAAAGTACAGTTATGCTAGCAACGCTACATGGACTGTGCCAAAAAGTACAGTTATGCTAACAACGCTACATGGACTGTGCCAAAAAGTACCGTTATGCTAACAACGCTACAAGGATTTTGCCAAAAAGTACAGTTATGCAAACAACGCTACATGGATTGTGCCAAAAAGTACAGTTATGCTAACAACGCTACATGGATTGTGCCAAAAAGTACAGTTATGCCAACAACGCTACATGGATTGTGTCAAAAAGTACAGTTACGCTAACAACGCGACATGGATTGTGCCAAATAGTACAGTTATGCTAACAAAGCTACATGGATTGTGCCAAAAAGTATAGTTATGCTAACAACGCAACATGAATTGTGCCAGCAATTACAGTTATGCTAACAACACTACATGGATTGTGCCAAAAAGTACAGTTATGCTAACAACACTACATGGATTGTGCCAAAAAGTACAGTTATACTAACAACGCTACATGGATTGTGCAAAAAAGTACATTTATGCTAACAACGCTACATGGATTGTGCCAAAAAGTACAGTTATGCTAACAATGCTACATGGATTGTACCAAACAGTACAGTTATGTTAGCAACGCTACATGGACTGTGCCAAAAAGTACAGTTATGCTAACAACGCTACATGGACTGTGCCAAAAAGTACCGTTATGCTAACAACGCTACAAGGATTTTGCCAAAAAGTACAGTTATGCAAACAACGCTACATGGATTGTGCCAAAAAGTACAGTTATGCTAACAACGCTACATGGATTGTGCCAAAAGTACAGTTATGCCAACAACGCTACATGGATTGTGTCAAAAAGTACAGTTACGCTAACAACGCGACATGGATTGTGCCAAATAGTACAGTTATGCTAACAAAGCTACATGGATTGTGCCAAAAAGTATAGTTATGCTAACAACGCAACATGAATTGTGACAGCAATTACAGTTATGCTAACAACACTACATGGATTGTGCCAAAAAGTACAGTTATGCTAACACTACATGGATTGTGCCAAAAAGTACAGTTATACTAACAACGCTACATGGATTGTGCAAAAAAGTACATTTATGCAAACAACGCTACATGGATTGTGCCAAAAAGTACAGTTATGCTAACAATGCTACATGGATTGTACCAAACAGTACAGTTATGCTAGCAACGCGACATGGATTGTGCCAAAAAGTACAGTTATGCTAACAACGCTACATGGATTGTGTCAAAAAGTACAGTTATGCTAGCAACGCTACATGGATTGTGCCAAACAGTAAAGTTATGCTAGCAACGCGACATGGATTGTGCCAAAAAGTACAGTTATGCTAACAACGCTACATGGATTGTGTCAAAAAGTACAGTTATGCTAACAACGCTACATGGATTGTGCCAAGAAGTACAGTTATGCTAACAACGCTACATGGAATGTGCCAAAAAGTATAGTTATGCTAACAACGCTACATGAATTGTGCCAGCAATTGCAGTTATGCTAACAACACTACATGGAATTTGCCAAAAAGTATAGTTATGCCAACAACGCTACATGGATTTTGTCAAAAAGTACAGTCATGCTAGCAACGCTACATGGAATGTGCCAAAAAGTAGTTTTACTAACAACGCTACATGAATTGTGCCAGCAATAACAGTCATGCTAGCAACGCTACATGGATTGTGCCAAAAAGTACAGTTATACTAACATTAGATGTATTATGCTAACAAGTGCAGTTATGCTAACAACGTTACATGGATTGTGCCAAAAAGTACAGTTATGCTAACAACGCTACATGGATTGTGTCAAAAAGTACAGTTATGCTAAAAATGCTACATGGATTGTGTCAAAAAGTACAGTTATGCTAGCAACGCTACATGAATTGTGCCAGCAATTACAGTTATGCTAACAACGCTACATGGATTGTGCCAAAAAGTACAGTTATGCTAACAACGCTACATGGATTGTGCCAAAAAGTACAGTTATGCCAACAACGCTACATGGATTGTGCCAAAAAGTACAGTTTGTGCGAACAACGCTGCATGGATTGTGTCAAAAAGTACAGTTATGCTAGCAACGCTACATGGAATGTGTCAAAAAGTACAGTTATGCTAGCAACGCTACATTGATTGTGCCAAAAAGTACAGTTATACTAACAACGCTACATGGATTGTGTCAAAAAGTACAGTCATGCTAGCAACGCTACATGGATTGTGCCAAACAGTACAGGTATGCTAGCAACGCGACATGGACTGTGTCAAAAAGTACAGTTATGCTGACAATGCTACATGGATTGTGTCAAAAAGTACAGTTATGCTAACAACGCTACCTGGATTGTGTCAATAAGTAATGTTATGCTAACAACGCTACATGGATTGTGCCAAAATGTACAGTTATATTAACAACACTACATGAATTGTGCCAGCAATTACAGTTATGCTAACAACGCTACATGGATCGTGCCAAAAAGTAAAGTTATGCTAACAACGCTGGATGGATTGTGCCAAAGAGTACAGTTATGCTAAAAACGCTATATGGATTGTACCAAAAAGTAAAGTTATGCTAACAACGCTAGATGGATTGTGCCAAAAAGTACAGTTATATTAACAACACTACATGAATTGTACCAGCAATTACAGTTATGCTAACAACGTTACATGGATTGTGCCAAAAAGTACAGTTATGCTAACAACGCTACATGGATTGTGCCAAAAAGTACAGTTATACTAACAACGCTACATGGATTGTGCCAAAAAGTACAGATATGCCAACAATGCTACATGGATTGTGTCAAAAAGTACAGTTATGCTAGCAACGCTACATGGATTGTGCCAAAAAGTACAGATATACTAGCAATGCTACATAGATTGTGCCAAAAAGTACAGTTATGCTAGCAACGCGACATGGATTGTGCCAAAAAGTACAGTTATATTAACAACGCTACATGAATTGTGCCAGCAATTACAGTTATGCTAACAACGTTACATGGGTTGTTCCAAAAAGTACAGTTATGCTAACAACGCTACAAGGATTGTACCAAAAAGTACAGTTATGCTAGCAACGCTACATGGATTGTGCCAAACAGTACAGTTATGCTAGCAACGCGACATAGCTTGTGCCAAAAAGTACAGTTATGCCAACAACGCTACATGGATCATGCCAAAAAGTACAGTTATGCTAATAACGCTACATGAATTGTGCCAGCAATTACAGTTATGCTAGCAACGCTACATGGATTGTGCCAAAAAGTACAGTTATGCTAGCGACGCTACATGGATTGTGCCAAACAGTACAGTTATGCTAGCAACGCGACACTGATTGTGCCAAAAAGTACAGTTATGCTAACAACGCTACATGGAATGTGCCAAAAGGTACAGTTATGCTAACAACGCTACATGGATTGTGCCAAAAAGTACAGTTATGCTAACAAAACTACATGAATTTTGCCAAAAAGTACAGTTATGCTAACATAGTTACATGGATTGTGCCAAAAAGTACAGCTATGCTAACAACGCTACATGGATTGTGCAAAAAAGTGCAGTTATGCTAACAACGCTACATTGATTGTGCCAAAGAGTATAGATATGCTAACAACACTGCATAAATTGTGCCAAAAAGTACAGTTTTGCTAACAACGCTACATGGATTATGCCAGCAAGTGCAGTTATGCTAACAAAACTACATGAATTGTGCCAAAAAGTATAGTCTTGCTAACAACGCTACATGAATTGTGCTAAAAAGTACAGTTATGCTAACAACGCTACATGAATTGAGCAAACAAGTACAGTTATGCTAACAACGCTACATGGATTGTGCCAAAAAGTACAGTTATGCTAACAACGCTAAATGGATTGTTCCTGCAATTACAGTTATGCTGACAACGCTACATGGATTGTGTCAAAAAGTACAGTTATGCTAACAACACTACATGGATTATGCTAGCAAATACAGTTATGCTAACAACGCTACATGGATTGTGCCAAAAAGTACAGTTATGCTAACAATGCTACATGGATTGTGCCAAAAAGTACAGTTATGCTACATGGATTATGCTAGCAAGTACAGCTATGCTAACAATGCTACATGGATTGCACCAAAAAGTAAAGTTATGCTAAAGATGTTACATGGATTGTGCCAAAAAGTACAGTTATGCTAACAACGCTACATGGATTGTGCCAAAAAGTACAGTTATGCTAACAACGCTACATAAATTGTGCCAAAAATTATAGTTATGCTAACAACGCTACATGAATTGTGCCAGCAATTACAGTTATGCCAACAACACTACATGGATTGTGCCAAAAAGTACAGTTATGCTAGCAACGCTACATAGATTGTGCCAAAAAGTACAGTTATGCTAGCAACGCTACATGGATTGTGCCAAAAAGTACAGATAAGCTAGCAATGCTACATGGATTATGCCAAAAAGTACAGTTATGCTAGCAACGCGACATGGACTGCGCTAAAAAGTAGTTATATTTACAACGCTACATGAATTTTGCCAGCAATTACAGTCATGCTAACAACGCTTCATGGATTGTGTCAAAAAGTACAGTTATGCTAACAACGCTACATGGATTGTGCCAAAAAGTACAGTTATGCTAACAACGCTACATGGATTATGCCAAAAAGTACAGTTATGCTAACAACGCTACATGAATTGTTCCAGCAATTACAGTTATGCTAGCAACGTTACATTAATTGTGCCAAAAAGTACAGTTATGCTAACAATGCTACATGGATTGTGCCAAAAAGTACAGTTATATTAACAACACTACATAAATTGTGCCAGCAATTACAGTTATGCTAACAACGTTATATGGGTTGTGCCAAAAAGTACAGTTATGCTAACAACGCTACATGGATTATGCCAAAAAGTACAGTTATACTAACAACGCTACATGGATTGTGTCAAAAAGTACAGTTATAATAGCAACGCTACATGGATTGTGCCAAACAGTACAGTTATGCTAGCAACGCGACATGGATTGTGCCAAAAAGTACAGTTATGCTAACAATGCTACATGGATTGTGTCAAAAATTACAGTTATGCTAACAACGCTACATGGATTGGGCCAAAAAGTACAGTTATGCTAACAACGCTACATGGATTATGTCAAAATGTACAGATATGCTAGCAACGCTACATGGATTGTGCCAAAAAGTACAGTTATGCTAGCAACGCTACATGGACTGTGCCAAAAAGTATAGTTATGCTAACAACGCTACATGGAATATGTCAAAATGTAGTTATGCTAGCAACGCTACATGGATTGGGCCAAAAAGTACAGTTATGCCAACAACGCTACATGGATTGTGCCAAAAAGTACAGTTATGCTAACAACGCTACATGGATTATGTCAAAATGTACAGTTATGCTAGCAACGCTACATGGATTGTGCCAAAAAGTACAGTTATGCTAGCAACGCTACATGGACTGTGCCAAAAAGTACAGTTATGCTAACAACGCTACATGGACTGTGCCAAAAAGTACCGTTATGCTAACAACGCTACAAGGATTTTGCCAAAAAGTACAGTTATGCAAACAACGCTACATGGATTGTGCCAAAAAGTACAGTTATGCTAACAACGCTACATGGATTGTGCCAAAAAGTACAGTTATGCCAACAACGCTACATGGATTGTGTCAAAAAGTACAGTTACGCTAACAACGCGACATGGATTGTGCCAAATAGTACAGTTATGCTAACAAAGCTACATGGATTGTGCCAAAAAGTATAGTTATGCTAACAACGCAACATGAATTGTGCCAGCAATTACAGTTATGCTAACAACACTACATGGATTGTGCCAAAAAGTACAGTTATGCTAACAACACTACATGGATTGTGCCAAAAAGTACAGTTATACTAACAACGCTACATGGATTGTGCAAAAAAGTACATTTATGCTAACAACGCTACATGGATTGTGCCAAAAAGTACAGTTATGCTAACAATGCTACATGGATTGTACCAAACAGTACAGTTATGTTAGCAACGCTACATGGACTGTGCCAAAAAGTACAGTTATGCTAACAACGCTACATGGACTGTGCCAAAAAGTACCGTTATGCTAACAACGCTACAAGGATTTTGCCAAAAAGTACAGTTATGCAAACAACGCTACATGGATTGTGCCAAAAAGTACAGTTATGCTAACAACGCTACATGGATTGTGCCAAAAGTACAGTTATGCCAACAACGCTACATGGATTGTGTCAAAAAGTACAGTTACGCTAACAACGCGACATGGATTGTGCCAAATAGTACAGTTATGCTAACAAAGCTACATGGATTGTGCCAAAAAGTATAGTTATGCTAACAACGCAACATGAATTGTGACAGCAATTACAGTTATGCTAACAACACTACATGGATTGTGCCAAAAAGTACAGTTATGCTAACACTACATGGATTGTGCCAAAAAGTACAGTTATACTAACAACGCTACATGGATTGTGCAAAAAAGTACATTTATGCAAACAACGCTACATGGATTGTGCCAAAAAGTACAGTTATGCTAACAATGCTACATGGATTGTACCAAACAGTACAGTTATGCTAGCAACGCGACATGGATTGTGCCAAAAAGTACAGTTATGCTAACAACGCTACATGGAATGTGCCAAAAAGTACAGTTATGCTAACAACGCTACATGGATTATGCCAGCAAGTGCAGTTATGCTAACAACATTAAATGTATTATGCTAGCAAGTACAGTTATGCTAACAACCCTACATGGATTGTGCCAAACAGTACAGTTATGCTAGCAACGCGACATGGATTGTGCAAAAAAGTACAGTTATGCTAACAATGCTACATGGATTGTGTCAAAAAGTACAGTTATGCTAACAACGCTACATGAATTGTACAAACAAGTACAGTTATGCTAACAATGCTACATGGATTGTGCAAAAAAGTACAGTTATGCTAAAAACGCTACACGGATTGTGCCAAAAAGTACAGTTTTATAAACAACACTACATGAATTGTGCCAGCAATTACAGTTATGCTAACAACGTTACAAGGATTGTGCCAATAAGTACAGTTATACTAACAACGCTACATGGATTGGGCCAAAAAGTCCACTTATGCTAGCAACGCTACATAGATTGTGCCAAAATGTACAGTTATGCTAGCAACGCTACATGAATTGTGCCAAAAAGTACAGATATGCTAGCAATGCTACATAGATTGTGCTAAAAAGTACAGTTATGCTAGCAACGCGACATGGATTGTACCAAAAAGTACAGTTATGCTAACAACGCTACATGAATTGTGCCAGCAATTATAGTTATGCTAACAACGCGACATGGATTGTGTCAAAAAGTACAGTTATGCTAACAACGCTACATGGATTGTGCCAAAAAGTACAGTTATATTAACAACGCTACATGAATTGTGCCAGCAATTACAGTTATGCTAACAACGCGACATGGATTGTGTCAAAAAGTACAGTTATGCTAACATCGCTACATGGATTGTGCCAAAAAGTACAGTTATATTAACAACACTACATGAATTGTGCCAGCAATTACAGTTATGCTAACAACGTTACATGGGTTGTGCCAAAAAGTACAGTAATGCTAACAACGCTACATGGATTGTGCCAAAAAGTACAGTTATACTAACAACGCTACATGGATTGTGTCAAAAAGTACAGTTATGCTAGCAACGCTACATGGATTGTGCCAAACAGTACAGTTATGCTAGCAACGCGACATGGATTGTGCCAAAAAGTATAGTTATGCTAACAACGCTACATGGACTGTGTCAAAAAGTACAGTTATGCTAACAACGCTACATGGATTGTGCCAAGAAGTACAGTTATGCTAACAACGCTACATGGATTGTGTCAAAAAGTACAGTTATGCTAACAACGCTACATGGATTATGCCAAAAAGTACAGTTATGCTAATAACACTACATGAATTGTGCCAGCAATTACAGTTATGCTAGCAACGCTACATGGATTGTGCCAAAAAGTACAGTTATGCTAGCAACGCTACATGCATTGTGCCAAACAGTACAGTTATGCTAACAACGCGACATGGATTGTGCCAAAAAGTACAGTTATGCTAACAACGCTACATGGAATGTGCCAAAAAGTACAGTTATGCTAACAACGCTACATGGATTATGCCAGCAAGTGCAGTTATGCTAACAACATTAAATGTATTATGCTAGGAAGTACAGTTATGCTAACAACCCTACATGGATTGTGCCAAAATATACAGTTATGCCAACAACGCTACATGGATTGTGTCAAAAAGCAGTTATGCTAACAACGCTACATGAATTGTGCCAAAAAGTACAGTTATGCTAACAATGCTACATTGATTATGCCAAAAAGTACAGTTATGCTAATAACACTACATGAATTGTGACAGCAATTACAGTTATGCTAGCAACGCTACATGGATTGTGCCAAAAAGGACAGTTATAATAACAATGCTACATGGACTGTGCCAAGAAGTACAGTTTTGCTAACAAAGCTACATGGATTGGGCCAAAAAGTACAGTTATGCTAACAAATCTTCATTAAATTGTGCCAAAAAAGTATAGTTATGCTAACAACGCTACATGAATTGTGCCAGCAATTACAGTTATGCTAACAACGCTACATGGATTGTGCCAAAAAGTACAGTTATATTAACAACACTACATGAATTGTGCCAGCAATTACAGTTATGCTAACGCTACATGGACTGTGCCAAAAAGTACAGTTATGCTAACAACGCTACATGGATTGTGCCAAAAAGTACAGTTATAATAACAACGCTACATGGATTGTGTCAAAAAGTACAGTTATGCTAGCAACGCTACATGGATTGTGCCAAACAGTAAAGTTATGCTAGCAACGCGACATGGATTGTGCCAAAAAGTACAGTTATGCTAACAACGCTACATGGATTGTGTCAAAAAGTACAGTTATGCTAACAACGCTACATGGATTGTGCCAAGAAGTACAGTTATGCTAACAACGCTACATGGATTGTGTCAAAAAGTACAGTTATGCTAACAACGCTACATGGATTGTGCCAAAAAGTACAGTTATGCAAACAACGCTACATGGAATGTACCAAAAAGTACAGTTATACTAACAACGCTACATGGATTGTGCCAAAAAGTACAGATATGCCAACAATGCTACATGGATTGTGTCAAAAAGTACAGTTATGCTAGCAACGCTACATGGATTGTGCCAAAAAGTACAGATATACTAGCAATGCTACATAGATTGTGCCAAAAAGTACAGTTATGCTAGCAACGCGACATGGATTGTGCCAAAAAGTACAGTTATATTAACAACGCTACATGAATTGTGCCAGCAATTACAGTTATGCTAACAACGTTACATGGGTTGTTCCAAAAAGTACAGTTATGCTAACAACGCTACAAGGATTGTACCAAAAAGTACAGTTATGCTAGCAACGCTACATGGATTGTGCAAAACAGTACAGTTATGCTAGCAACGCGACATAGATTGTGCCAAAAAGTACAGTTATGCCAACAACGCTACATGGATCATGCCAAAAAGTACAGTTATGCTAATAACGCTACATGAATTGTGCCAGCAATTACAGTTATGCTAGCAACGCTACATGGATTGTGCCAAAAAGTACAGTTATGCTAGCGACGCTACATGGATTGTGCCAAACAGTACAGTTATGCTAGCAACGCGACACTGATTGTGCCAAAAAGTACAGTTATGCTAACAACGCTACATGGAATGTGCCAAAAGGTACAGTTATGCTAACAACGCTACATGGATTGTGCCAAAAAATACAGTTATGCTAACAAAACTACATGAATTTTGCCAAAAAGTACAGTTATGCTAACATAGTTACATGGATTGTGCCAAAAAGTACAGCTATGCTAACAACGCTACATGGATTGTGCAAAAAAGTACAGTTATGCTAACAACACTACATTGATTGTGCCAAAGAGTATAGATATGCTAACAACACTGCATAAATTGTGCCAAAAAGTACAGTTTTGCTAACAACGCTACATGGATTATGCCAGCAAGTGCAGTTATGCTAACAAAGCTACATGAATTGTGCCAAAAAGTATAGTCTTGCTAACAACGCTACATGAATTGTGCCAAAAAGTACAGTTATGCTAACAACGCTACATGAATTGAGCAAACAAGTACAGTTATGCTAACAACGCTACATGGATTGTGCCAAAAAGTACAGTTATGCTAACAACGCTACATGGATTGTTCCTGCAATTACAGTTATGCTGACAACGCTACATGGATTGTGTCAAAAAGTACAGTTATGCTAACAACACTACATGGATTATGCTAGCAAATACAGTTATGCTAACAACGCTACACGGATTGTGCCAAAAAGTACAGTTATGCTAACAATGCTACATGGATTGTGCCAAAAAGTACAGTTATGCTACATGGATTATGCTAGCAAGTACAGCTATGCTAACAATGCTACATGGATTGCACCAAAAAGTAAAGTTATGCTAAAGATGTTACATGGATTGTGCCAAAAAGTATAGTTATGCTAACAACGCTACATGGATTGTGCCAAAAAGTACAGTTATGCTAACAATGCTACATAAATTGTGCCAAAAATTATAGTTATGCTAACAACGCTACATGAATTGTGCCAGCAATTACAGTTATGCCAACAACACTACATGGATTGTGCCAAAAAGTACAGTTATGCTAGCAACGCTACATAGATTGTGCCAAAAAGTACAGTTATGCTAGCAACGCTACATGGATTGTGCCAAAAAGTACAGATATGCTAGCAATGCTACATGGATTATGCCAAAAAGTACAGTTATGCTAGCAACGCGACATGGACTGCGCTAAAAAGTAGTTATATTTACAACGCTACATGAATTTTGCCAGCAATTACAGTCATGCTAACAACGCTTCATGGATTGTGTCAAAAAGTACAGTTATGCTAACAACGCTACATGGATTGTGCCAAAAAGTACAGTTATGCTAACAACGCTACATGGATTATGCCAAAAAGTACAGTTATGCTAACAACGCTACATGAATTGTTCCAGCAATTACAGTTATGCTAGCAACGTTACATAGATTGTGCCAAAAAGTACAGTTATGCTAACAACGCTACATGGATTGTGCCAAGAAGTACAGTTATGCTAACAACGCTACATGGATTGTGCCAAAAAGTACAGTTATGCTAACAATGCTAAATGGATTGTGCCAAAAAGTACAGATATGCTAGCAATGCTACATGGATTGTGCCAAAAAGTAGTTATATTAACAACACTACATGGATTGTGCCAGCAATTACAGTTATGCTAACAACGCTACATGGATTGTGTCAAAAAGTACAGTTATATTAACAACACTACATAAATTGTGCCAGCAATTACAGTTATGCTAACAACGCTACATGGGTTGTGCCAAAAAGTACAGTTATGCTAACAACGCTACATGGATTCTGCCAAAAAGTACAGTTATACTAACAACGCTACATGGATTGTGTCAAAAAGTACAGTTATAATAGCAACGCTACATGGATTGTGCCAAACAGTACAGTTATGCTAGCAACGCGACATGGATTGTGCCAAAAAGTACAGTTATGCTAACAATGCTACATGGATTGTGTCAAAAAGTACAGTTATGCTAACAACGCTACATGGATTGGGCCAAAAAGTACAGTTATGCTAACAACGCTACATGGATTATGTCAAAATGTACAGATATGCTAGCAACGCTACATGGATTGTGCCAAAAAGTACAGTTATGCTAGCAACGCTACATGGACTGTGCCAAAAAGTACAGTTATGCTAACAACACTACATGGAATATGTCAAAATGTAGTTATGCTAGCAACGCTACATGGATTAGGCCAAAAAGTACAGTTATGCCAACAACGCTACATGGATTGTGCCAAAAAGTACAGTTATGCTAACAACGCTACATGGATTATGTCAAAATGTACAGTTATGCTAGCAACGCTACATGGATTGTGCCAAAAAGTACAGTTATGCTAGCAACGCTACATGGACTGTGCCAAAAAGTACAGTTATGCTAACAACGCTACATGGACTGTGCCAAAAAGTACCGTTATGCTAACAACGCTACAAGGATTTTGCCAAAAAGTACAGTTATGCAAACAACGCTACATGGATTGTGCCAAAAAGTACAGTTATGCCAACAACGCTACATGGATTGTGTCAAAAAGTACAGTTATGCTAACAACGCTACATGGATTGTGCCAAAAAGTACAGTTATGCCAACAACGCTACATGGATTGTGTCAAAAAGTACAGTTACGCTAACAACACGACATGGATTGTGCCAAATAGTACAGTTATGCTAACAAAGCTACATGGATTGTGCCAAAAAGTATAGTTATGCTAACAACGCAACATGGAATGTGCCAGCAATTACAGTTATGCTAACAACACTACATGGATTGTGCCAAAAAGTGCAGTTATGCTAACAACACTACATGGATTGTGCCAAAAAGTACAGTTATACTAACAACGCTACATGGATTGTGCAAAAAAGTACATTTATGCTAACAACGCTACATGGATTGTGCCAAAAAGTACAGTTATGCTAACAATGCTACATGGATTGTACCAAACAGTACAGTTATGCTAGCAACGCGACATGGATTGTGCCAAAAAGTACAGTTATGCTAACAACGCTACATGGAATGTGCCAAAAAGTACAGTTATGCTAACAACGCTACATGGATTATGCCAGCAAGTGCAGTTATGCTAACAACATTAAATGTATTATGCTAGCAAGTACAGTTATGCTAACAACCCTACATGGATTGTGCCAAACAGTACAGTTATGCTAGCAACGCGACATGGATTGTGCCAAAAAGTACAGTTATGCTAACAATGCTACATGGATTGTGTCAAAAAGTACAGTTATGCTAACAACGCTACATGAATTGTACAAACAAGTACAGTTATGCTAACAATGCTAAATGGATTGTGCAAAAAAGTAAAGTTATGCTAAAAACGCTACATGGATTGTGCCAAAAAGTACAGTTTTATTAACAACGCTACATGGATTGGGCCAAAAAGTCCAGTTATGCTAGCAACGCTACATAGATTGTGCCAAAATGTACAGTTATGCTAGCAACGCTACATGAATTGTGCCAAAAAGTACAGATATGCTAGCAATGCTACATAGATTGTGCTAGAAAGTACAGTTATGCTAGCAACGCGACATGGATTGTGCCAGCAATTATAGTTATGCTAACAACGCGACATGGATTGTGTCAAAAAGTACAGTTATGCTAACAACGCTACATGGATTGTGCCAAAAAGTACAGTTATATTAACAACGCTACATGAATTGTGCCAGCAATTACAGTTATGCTAACAACGCGACATGGATTGTGTCAAAAAGTACAGTTATGCTAACATCGCTACATGGATTGTGCCAAAAAGTACAGTTATATTAACAACACTACATGAATTGTGCCAGCAATTACAGTTATGCTAACAACGTTACATGGGTTGTGCCAAAAAGTACAGTAATGCTAACAACGCTACATGGATTGTGCCAAAAAGTACAGTTATACTAACAACGCTACATGGATTGTGTCAAAAAGTACAGTTATGCTAGCAACGCTACATGGATTGTGCCAAACAGTACAGTTATGCTAGCAACGCGACATGGATTGTGCCAAAAAGTATAGTTATGCTAACAACGCTACATGGACTGTGTCAAAAAGTACAGTTATGCTAACAACGCTACATGGATTGTGCCAAGAAGTACAGTTATGCTAACAACGCTACATGGATTATGCCAAAAAGTACAGTTATGCTAATAACACTACATGAATTGTGCCAGCAATTACAGTTATGCTAGCAACGCTACATGGATTGTGCCAAAATGTACAGTTATGCTAGCAACGCTACATGGATTGTGCCAAACAGTACAGTTATGCTAACAACGCGACATGGATTGTGCCAAAAAGTACAGTTATGCTAACAACGCTACATGGAATGTGCCAAAAAGTACAGTTATGCTAACAACGCTACATGGATTATGCCAGCAAGTGCAGTTATGCTAACAACATTAAATGTATTATGCTAGGAAGTACAGTTATGCTAACAACCCTACATGGATTGTGCCAAAAAGTACAGTTATGCCAACAACGCTACATGGATTGTGTCAAAAAGCAGTTGTGCTAACAACGCTACATGAATTGTGCCAAAAAGTACAGTTATGCTAACAATGCTACATTGATTATGCCAAAAAGTACAGTTATGCTAATAACACTACAAGAATTGTGACAGCAATTACAGTTATGCTAGCAACGCTACATGGATTGTGCCAAAAAGGACAGTTATAATAACAATGCTACATGGACTGTGCCAAGAAGTACAGTTTTGCTAACAACGCTACATGGATTGGGCCAAAAAGTACAGTTATGCTAACAACTCTTCATTAAATTGTGCCAAAAAAGTATAGTTATGCTAACAACGCTACATGAATTGTGCCAGCAATTACAGTTATGCTAACAACGCTACATGGATTGTGCCAAAAAGTACAGTTATATTAACAACACTACATGAATTGTGCCAGCAATTACAGTTATGCTAACGCTACATGGACTGTGCCAAAAAGTACAGTTATGCTAACAACGCTACATGGATTGTGCCAAAAAGTAGTTATAATAACAACGCTACATGGATTGTGTCAAAAAGTACAGTTATGCTAGCAACGCTACATGGATTGTGCCAAACAGTAAAGTTATGCTAGCAACACGACATGGATTGTGCCAAAAAGTACAGTTATGCTAACAACGCTACATGGATTGTGTCAAAAAGTACAGTTATGCTAACAACGCTACATGGATTGTGCCAAGAAGTACAGTTATGCTAACAACGCTACATGGATTGTGTCAAAAAGTACAGTTATGCTAACAACGCTACATGGATTGTGCCAAAAAGTACAGTTATGCAAACAACGCTACATGGAATGTGCCAAAAAGTATAGTTATGCTAACAACGCTACATGAATTGTGCCAGCAATTGCAGTTATGCTAACAACACTACATGGAATTTGCCAAAAAGTATAGTTATGCCAACAACGCTACATGGAATTTGTCAAAAAGTACAGTCATGCTAGCAACGCTACATGGAATGTGCCAAAAAGTAGTTTTACTAACAACGCTACATGAATTGTGCCAGCAATAACAGTCATGCTAGCAACGCTACATGGATTGTGCCAAAAAGTACAGTTATACTAACATTAGATGTATTATGCTAACAAGTGCAGTTATGCCAACAACGTTACACGGATTGTGTCAAATAGCACAGTTATACTAACAACGCTACATGGATTGTGCTTTAAAGTACAGTTATGCCAACAACGCTAAATGGATTGTGTCAAAAGGTACAGTAATATTAACAACGCTACATGAATTGTGCCAACAATTACAGTTATGCTAACAACGTTACATGGATTGTGCCAAAAAGTACAATTATGCTAACAACGCTACATGGATTGTGTCAAAAAGTACAGTTATGCTAAAAATGCTATATGGATTGTGTCAAAAAGTACAGTTATGCTAGCAACGCTACATGAATTGTGCCAGCAATTACAGTTATGCTAACAACGCTACATGGATTGTGCCAAAAAGTACAGTTATGCTAACAACGCTACATGGATTGTGCCAAAAAGTACAGTTATGCCAACAACGCTACATGGATTGTGCCAAAAAGTACAGTTTGTGCGAACAATGCTGCATGGATTGTGTCAAAAAGTACAGTTATGCTAGCAACGCAACATGGAATGTGTCAAAAAGTACAGTTATGCTAGCAACGCTACATTGATTGTGCCAAAAAGTACAGTTATACTAACAACGCTACATGGATTGTGTCAAAAAGTACAGTCATGCTAGCAACGCTACATGGATTGTGCCAAACAGTACAGGTATGCTAGCAACGCGACATGGATTGTGTCAAAAAGTACAGTTATGCTAACAATGCTACATGGATTGTGTCAAAAAGTACAGTTATGCTAACAACGCTACATGGATTGTGTCAATAAGTACAGTTATGCTAACAACGCTACATGGATTGTGCAAACAAGTACAGTTATGCTAACAACGCTACATGGACTGTGCCAAAAAGTACAGTTATGCTAAAAACGCTACATGGATCGTGCCAAAAAGTAAAGTTATGCTAACAACGCTGGATGGATTGTGCCAAAGAGTACAGTTATGCTAAAAACGCTATATGGATTGTGCCAAAGAGTAAAGTTATGCTAACAACGCTAGATGGATTGTGCCAAAAAGTACAGTTATATTAACAACACTACATGAATTGTACCAGCAATTACAGTTATGCTAACAACGTTACATGGATTGTGCCAAAAAGTACAGTTATGCTAACAACGCTACATGGATTGTGCCAAAAAGTACAGTTATACTAACAACGCTACATGGATTGTGCCAAAAAGTACAGATATGCCAACAATGCTACATGGATTGTGTCAAAAAGTACAGTTATGCTAGCAACGCTACATGGATTGTGCCAAAAAGTACAGATATACTAGCAATGCTACATAGATTGTGCCAAAAAGTACAGTTATGCTAGCAACGCGACATGGATTGTGCCAAAAAGTACAGTTATATTAACAACGCTACATGAATTGTGCCAGCAATTACAGTTATGCTAACAACGTTACATGGGTTGTTCCAAAAAGTACAGTTATGATAACAACGCTACAAGGATTGTGCCAAAAAGTACAGTTATACTAACAACTCTACATGGATTGTGCCAAACAGTACAGTTATGCTAGCAACGCGACATAGATTGTGCCAAAAAGTACAGTTATGCCAACAACGCTACATGGATCATGCCAAAAAGTACAGTTATGCTAATAACGCTACATGAATTGTGCCAGCAATTACAGTTATGCTAGCAACGCTACATGGATTGTGCCAAAAAGTACAGTTATGCTAGCGACGCTACATGGATTGTGCCAAACAATACAGTTATGCTACTACGCGACACTGATTGTGCCAAAAAGTACAGTTATGCTAACAACGCTACATGGAATGTGCCAAAAGGTACAGTTATGCTAACAACGCTACATGGATTGTGCCAAAAAGTACAGTTACGCTAACAAAACTACATGAATTTTGCCAAAAAGTACAGTTATGCTAACAACGCTACATGGATTGTGCAAAAAAGTACAGTTATGCTAACAACGCTACATTGATTGTGCCAAAGAGTATAGATATGCTAACAACACTGCATAAATTGTGCCAAAAAGTACAGTTTTGCTAACAACGCTACATGGATTATGCCAGCAAGTGCAGTTATGCTAAAAAAGCTACATGAATTGTGCCAAAAAGTATAGTCTTGCTAACAACGCTACATGAATTGTGCCAAAAAGTACAGTTATGCTAACAACGCTACATGAATTGAGCAAACAAGTACAGTTATGCTAACAACGCTACATGGATTGTGCCAAAAAGTACAGTTATGCTAACAACGCTACATGGATTGTTCCTGCAATTACAGTTATGCTGACAACGCTACATGGATTGTGTCAAAAAGTACAGTTATGCTAACAACACTACATGGATTATGCTAGCAAATACAGTTATGCTAACAGCGCTACATGGATTGTGCCAAAAAGTACAGTTATGCTAACAATGCCATATGGATTGTGCCAAAAAGTACAGTTATGCTACATGGATTATGCTAGCAAGTACAGCTATGCTAACAATGCTACATGGATTGCACCAAAAAGTACAGTTATGCTATAGATGTTACATGGATTGTGCCAAAAAGTACAGTTATGCTAACAACGCTACATGGATTGTGCCAAAAAGTACAGTTATGCTAACAACGCTACATAAATTGTGCCAAAAGTATAGTTATGCTAACAACGCTACATGAATTGTGCCAGCAATTACAGTTATGCTAACAACACTACATGGATTGTGCCAAAAAGTACAGTTATGCCAACAACGCTACATGGATTGTGTCAAAAAGTACAGTTATGCTAGCAACGCTACATAGATTGTGCCAAAAAGTACAGTTATGCTAGCAACGCTACATGGATTGTGCCAAAAAGTACAGATATGCTAGCAATGCTACATGGATTATGCCAAAAAGTACAGTTATGCTAGCAACGCGACATGGATTGCGCTAAAAAGTAGTTATATTAACAACGCTACATGAATTTTGCCAGCAATTACAGTCATGCTAACAACACTTCATGGATTGTGTCAAAAAGTACAGTTATGCTAACAACGCTACATGGATTGTGCCAAAAAGTACAGTTATGCTAACAACGCTACATGGATTATGCCAAAAAGTACAGTTATGCTAACAACGCTACATGAATTGTTCCAGCAATTACAGTTATGCTAGCAACGTTACATAGATTGTGCCAAAAAGTACAGTTATGCTAACAACGCTACATGGATTGTGCCAAGAAGTACAGTTATGCTAGCAACGCTACATGGATTGTGCCAAAAAGTACAGTTATGCTAGCAACGCTACATGGACTGTGCCAAAAATTACAGTTATGCTAACAACGCTACATGGAATATGTCAAAATGTAGTTATTCTAGCAACGCTACATGGATTAGGCCAAAAAGTACAGTTATGCCAACAACGCTACATGGATTGTGCCAAAAAGTACAGTTATGCTAACAACGCTACATGGATTATGTCAAAATGTACAGTTATGCTAGCAACGCTACATGGATTGTGCCAAAAAGTACAGTTATGCTAGCAACGCTACATGGACTGTGCCAAAAAGTACAGTTATGCTAACAACGCTACATGGACTGTGCCAAAAAGTACTGTTATGCTAACAACACTACAAGGATTTTGCCAAAAAGTACAGTTATGCAAACAACGCTACATGGATTGTGCCAAAAAGTACAGTTATGCTAACAACGCTACATGGATTGTGCCAAAAAGTACAGTTATGCCAACAACGCTACATGGATTGTGTCAAAAAGTACAGTTACGCTAACAACGCGACATGGATTGTGCCAAATAGTACAGTTATGCTAACAAAGCTACATGGATTGTGCCAAAAAGTATAGTTATGCTAACAACGCAACATGAATTGTGCCAGCAATTACAGTTATGCTAACAACACTACATGGATTGTGCCAAAAAGTACAGTTATGCTAACAACACTACATGGATTGTGCCAAAAAGTACAGTTATACTAACGCTACATGGATTGTGCAAAAAAGTACATTTATGCTAACAACGCTACATGGATTGTGCCAAAAAGTACAGTTATGCTAACAATGCTACATGGATTGTACCAAACAGTACAGTTATGCTAGCAACGCGACATGGATTGTGCCAAAAAGTACAGTTATGCTAACAACGCTACATGGAATGTGCCAAAAAGTACAGTTATGCTAACAACGCTACATGGATTATGCCAGCAAGTGCAGTTATGCTAACAACATTAAATGTATTATGCTAGCAAGTACAGTTATGCTAACAACCCTACATGGATTGTGCCAAACAGTACAGTTATGCTAGCAACGCTACATGAATTGTGCCAGCAATTACAGTTATGCTAACAACGCTACATGGATTGTGCCAAAAAGTACAGTTATGCTAACAACGCTACATGGATTGTGCCAAAAAGTACAGTTATGCCAACAACGCTACATGGATTGTGCCAAAAAGTACAGTTTGTGCGAACAACGCTGCATGGATTGTGTCAAAAAGTACAGTTATGCTAGCAACGCTACATGGAATGTGTCAAAAAGTACAGTTATGCTAGCAACGCTACATTGATTGTGCCAAAAAGTACAGTTATACTAACAACGCTACATGGATTGTGTCAAAAAGTACAGTCATGCTAGCAACGCTACATGGATTGTGCCAAACAGTACAGGTATGCTAGCAACGCGACATGGATTGTGTCAAAAAGTACAGTTATGCTAACAATGCTACATGGATTGTGTCAAAAAGTACAGTTATGCTAACAACGCTACATGGATTGTGTCAATAAGTACAGTTATGCTAGCAACGCTACATGGATTGTGCAAACAAGTACAGTTATGCTAACAACGCTACATGGACTGTGCCAAAAAGTACAGTTATGCTAAAAACGCTACATGGATCGTGCCAAAAAGTAAAGTTATGCTAACAACGCTGGATGGATTGTGCCAAAAAGTACAGTTATGCTAAAAACGCTATATGGATTGTGCCAAAAAGTAAAGTTATGCTAACAACGCTAGATGGATTGTGCCAAAAAGTACAGTTATATTAACAACACTACATGAATTGTACCAGCAATTACAGTTATGCTAACAACGTTACATGGATTGTGCCAAAAAGTACAGTTATGCTAACAACGCTACATGGAATGTGCCAAAAAGTACAGTTATGCTAACAACGCTACATGGATTATGCCAGCAAGTGCAGTTATGCTAACAACATTAAATGTATTATGCTAGGAAGTACAGTTATGCTAACAACCCTACATGGATTGTGCCAAAAAGTACAGTTATGCCAACAACGCTACATGGATTGTGTCAAAAAGCAGTTGTGCTAACAACGCTACATGAATTGTGCCAAAAAGTACAGTTATGCTAACAATGCTACATTGATTATGCCAAAAAGTACAGTTATGCTAATAACACTACAAGAATTGTGACAGCAATTACAGTTATGCTAGCAACGCTACATGGATTGTGCCAAAAAGGACAGTTATAATAACAATGCTACATGGACTGTGCCAAGAAGTACAGTTTTGCTAACAACGCTACATGGATTGGGCCAAAAAGTACAGTTATGCTAACAACTCTTCATTAAATTGTGCCAAAAAAGTATAGTTATGCTAACAACGCTACATGAATTGTGCCAGCAATTACAGTTATGCTAACAACGCTACATGGATTGTGCCAAAAAGTACAGTTATATTAACAACACTACATGAATTGTGCCAGCAATTACAGTTATGCTAACGCTACATGGACTGTGCCAAAAAGTACAGTTATGCTAACAACGCTACATGGATTGTGCCAAAAAGTAGTTATAATAACAACGCTACATGGATTGTGTCAAAAAGTACAGTTATGCTAGCAACGCTACATGGATTGTGCCAAACAGTAAAGTTATGCTAGCAACACGACATGGATTGTGCCAAAAAGTACAGTTATGCTAACAACGCTACATGGATTGTGTCAAAAAGTACAGTTATGCTAACAACGCTACATGGATTGTGCCAAGAAGTACAGTTATGCTAACAACGCTACATGGATTGTGTCAAAAAGTACAGTTATGCTAACAACGCTACATGGATTGTGCCAAAAAGTACAGTTATGCAAACAACGCTACATGGAATGTGCCAAAAAGTATAGTTATGCTAACAACGCTACATGAATTGTGCCAGCAATTGCAGTTATGCTAACAACACTACATGGAATTTGCCAAAAAGTATAGTTATGCCAACAACGCTACATGGAATTTGTCAAAAAGTACAGTCATGCTAGCAACGCTACATGGAATGTGCCAAAAAGTAGTTTTACTAACAACGCTACATGAATTGTGCCAGCAATAACAGTCATGCTAGCAACGCTACATGGATTGTGCCAAAAAGTACAGTTATACTAACATTAGATGTATTATGCTAACAAGTGCAGTTATGCCAACAACGTTACACGGATTGTGTCAAATAGCACAGTTATACTAACAACGCTACATGGATTGTGCTTTAAAGTACAGTTATGCCAACAACGCTAAATGGATTGTGTCAAAAGGTACAGTAATATTAACAACGCTACATGAATTGTGCCAACAATTACAGTTATGCTAACAACGTTACATGGATTGTGCCAAAAAGTACAATTATGCTAACAACGCTACATGGATTGTGTCAAAAAGTACAGTTATGCTAAAAATGCTATATGGATTGTGTCAAAAAGTACAGTTATGCTAGCAACGCTACATGAATTGTGCCAGCAATTACAGTTATGCTAACAACGCTACATGGATTGTGCCAAAAAGTACAGTTATGCTAACAACGCTACATGGATTGTGCCAAAAAGTACAGTTATGCCAACAACGCTACATGGATTGTGCCAAAAAGTACAGTTTGTGCGAACAATGCTGCATGGATTGTGTCAAAAAGTACAGTTATGCTAGCAACGCAACATGGAATGTGTCAAAAAGTACAGTTATGCTAGCAACGCTACATTGATTGTGCCAAAAAGTACAGTTATACTAACAACGCTACATGGATTGTGTCAAAAAGTACAGTCATGCTAGCAACGCTACATGGATTGTGCCAAACAGTACAGGTATGCTAGCAACGCGACATGGATTGTGTCAAAAAGTACAGTTATGCTAACAATGCTACATGGATTGTGTCAAAAAGTACAGTTATGCTAACAACGCTACATGGATTGTGTCAATAAGTACAGTTATGCTAACAACGCTACATGGATTGTGCAAACAAGTACAGTTATGCTAACAACGCTACATGGACTGTGCCAAAAAGTACAGTTATGCTAAAAACGCTACATGGATCGTGCCAAAAAGTAAAGTTATGCTAACAACGCTGGATGGATTGTGCCAAAGAGTACAGTTATGCTAAAAACGCTATATGGATTGTGCCAAAGAGTAAAGTTATGCTAACAACGCTAGATGGATTGTGCCAAAAAGTACAGTTATATTAACAACACTACATGAATTGTACCAGCAATTACAGTTATGCTAACAACGTTACATGGATTGTGCCAAAAAGTACAGTTATGCTAACAACGCTACATGGATTGTGCCAAAAAGTACAGTTATACTAACAACGCTACATGGATTGTGCCAAAAAGTACAGATATGCCAACAATGCTACATGGATTGTGTCAAAAAGTACAGTTATGCTAGCAACGCTACATGGATTGTGCCAAAAAGTACAGATATACTAGCAATGCTACATAGATTGTGCCAAAAAGTACAGTTATGCTAGCAACGCGACATGGATTGTGCCAAAAAGTACAGTTATATTAACAACGCTACATGAATTGTGCCAGCAATTACAGTTATGCTAACAACGTTACATGGGTTGTTCCAAAAAGTACAGTTATGATAACAACGCTACAAGGATTGTGCCAAAAAGTACAGTTATACTAACAACTCTACATGGATTGTGCCAAACAGTACAGTTATGCTAGCAACGCGACATAGATTGTGCCAAAAAGTACAGTTATGCCAACAACGCTACATGGATCATGCCAAAAAGTACAGTTATGCTAATAACGCTACATGAATTGTGCCAGCAATTACAGTTATGCTAGCAACGCTACATGGATTGTGCCAAAAAGTACAGTTATGCTAGCGACGCTACATGGATTGTGCCAAACAATACAGTTATGCTACTACGCGACACTGATTGTGCCAAAAAGTACAGTTATGCTAACAACGCTACATGGAATGTGCCAAAAGGTACAGTTATGCTAACAACGCTACATGGATTGTGCCAAAAAGTACAGTTACGCTAACAAAACTACATGAATTTTGCCAAAAAGTACAGTTATGCTAACAACGCTACATGGATTGTGCAAAAAAGTACAGTTATGCTAACAACGCTACATTGATTGTGCCAAAGAGTATAGATATGCTAACAACACTGCATAAATTGTGCCAAAAAGTACAGTTTTGCTAACAACGCTACATGGATTATGCCAGCAAGTGCAGTTATGCTAAAAAAGCTACATGAATTGTGCCAAAAAGTATAGTCTTGCTAACAACGCTACATGAATTGTGCCAAAAAGTACAGTTATGCTAACAACGCTACATGAATTGAGCAAACAAGTACAGTTATGCTAACAACGCTACATGGATTGTGCCAAAAAGTACAGTTATGCTAACAACGCTACATGGATTGTTCCTGCAATTACAGTTATGCTGACAACGCTACATGGATTGTGTCAAAAAGTACAGTTATGCTAACAACACTACATGGATTATGCTAGCAAATACAGTTATGCTAACAGCGCTACATGGATTGTGCCAAAAAGTACAGTTATGCTAACAATGCCATATGGATTGTGCCAAAAAGTACAGTTATGCTACATGGATTATGCTAGCAAGTACAGCTATGCTAACAATGCTACATGGATTGCACCAAAAAGTACAGTTATGCTATAGATGTTACATGGATTGTGCCAAAAAGTACAGTTATGCTAACAACGCTACATGGATTGTGCCAAAAAGTACAGTTATGCTAACAACGCTACATAAATTGTGCCAAAAAGTATAGTTATGCTAACAACGCTACATGAATTGTGCCAGCAATTACAGTTATGCTAACAACACTACATGGATTGTGCCAAAAAGTACAGTTATGCCAACAACGCTACATGGATTGTGTCAAAAAGTACAGTTATGCTAGCAACGCTACATAGATTGTGCCAAAAAGTACAGTTATGCTAGCAACGCTACATGGATTGTGCCAAAAAGTACAGATATGCTAGCAATGCTACATGGATTATGCCAAAAAGTACAGTTATGCTAGCAACGCGACATGGATTGCGCTAAAAAGTAGTTATATTAACAACGCTACATGAATTTTGCCAGCAATTACAGTCATGCTAACAACACTTCATGGATTGTGTCAAAAAGTACAGTTATGCTAACAACGCTACATGGATTGTGCCAAAAAGTACAGTTATGCTAACAACGCTACATGGATTATGCCAAAAAGTACAGTTATGCTAACAACGCTACATGAATTGTTCCAGCAATTACAGTTATGCTAGCAACGTTACATAGATTGTGCCAAAAAGTACAGTTATGCTAACAACGCTACATGGATTGTGCCAAGAAGTACAGTTATGCTAGCAACGCTACATGGATTGTGCCAAAAAGTACAGTTATGCTAGCAACGCTACATGGACTGTGCCAAAAATTACAGTTATGCTAACAACGCTACATGGAATATGTCAAAATGTAGTTATTCTAGCAACGCTACATGGATTAGGCCAAAAAGTACAGTTATGCCAACAACGCTACATGGATTGTGCCAAAAAGTACAGTTATGCTAACAACGCTACATGGATTATGTCAAAATGTACAGTTATGCTAGCAACGCTACATGGATTGTGCCAAAAAGTAGTTATGCTAGCAACGCTACATGGACTGTGCCAAAAAGTACAGTTATGCTAACAACGCTACATGGACTGTGCCAAAAAGTACTGTTATGCTAACAACACTACAAGGATTTTGCCAAAAAGTACAGTTATGCAAACAACGCTACATGGATTGTGCCAAAAAGTACAGTTATGCTAACAACGCTACATGGATTGTGCCAAAAAGTACAGTTATGCCAACAACGCTACATGGATTGTGTCAAAAAGTACAGTTACGCTAACAACGCGACATGGATTGTGCCAAATAGTACAGTTATGCTAACAAAGCTACATGGATTGTGCCAAAAAGTATAGTTATGCTAACAACGCAACATGAATTGTGCCAGCAATTACAGTTATGCTAACAACACTACATGGATTGTGCCAAAAAGTACAGTTATGCTAACAACACTACATGGATTGTGCCAAAAAGTACAGTTATACTAACGCTACATGGATTGTGCAAAAAAGTACATTTATGCTAACAACGCTACATGGATTGTGCCAAAAAGTACAGTTATGCTAACAATGCTACATGGATTGTACCAAACAGTACAGTTATGCTAGCAACGCGACATGGATTGTGCCAAAAAGTACAGTTATGCTAACAACGCTACATGGAATGTGCCAAAAAGTACAGTTATGCTAACAACGCTACATGGATTATGCCAGCAAGTGCAGTTATGCTAACAACATTAAATGTATTATGCTAGCAAGTACAGTTATGCTAACAACCCTACATGGATTGTGCCAAACAGTACAGTTATGCTAGCAACGCTACATGAATTGTGCCAGCAATTACAGTTATGCTAACAACGCTACATGGATTGTGCCAAAAAGTACAGTTATGCTAACAACGCTACATGGATTGTGCCAAAAAGTACAGTTATGCCAACAACGCTACATGGATTGTGCCAAAAAGTACAGTTTGTGCGAACAACGCTGCATGGATTGTGTCAAAAAGTACAGTTATGCTAGCAACGCTACATGGAATGTGTCAAAAAGTACAGTTATGCTAGCAACGCTACATTGATTGTGCCAAAAAGTACAGTTATACTTACAACGCTACATGGATTGTGTCAAAAAGTACAGTCATGCTAGCAACGCTACATGGATTGTGCCAAACAGTACAGGTATGCTAGCAACGCGACATGGATTGTGTCAAAAAGTACAGTTATGCTAACAATGCTACATGGATTGTGTCAAAAAGTACAGTTATGCTAACAACGCTACATGGATTGTGTCAATAAGTACAGTTATGCTAGCAACGCTACATGGATTGTGCAAACAAGTACAGTTATGCTAACAACGCTACATGGACTGTGCCAAAAAGTACAGTTATGCTAAAAACGCTACATGGATCGTGCCAAAAAGTAAAGTTATGCTAACAACGCTGGATGGATTGTGCCAAAAAGTACAGTTATGCTAAAAACGCTATATGGATTGTGCCAAAAAGTAAAGTTATGCTAACAACGCTAGATGGATTGTGCCAAAAAGTACAGTTATATTAACAACACTACATGAATTGTACCAGCAATTACAGTTATGCTAACAACGTTACATGGATTGTGCCAAAAAGTACAGTTATGCTAACAACGCTACATGGATTGTGCCAAAAAGTACAGTTATACTAACAACGCTACATGGATTGTGCCAAAAAGTACAGATATGCCAACAATGCTACATGGATTGTGTCAAAAAGTACAGTTATGCTAGCAACGCTACATGGATTGTGCCAAAAAGTACAGATATACTAGCAATGCTACATAGATTGTGCCAAAAAGTACAGTTATGCTAGCAACGCGACATGGATTGTGCCAAAAAGTACAGTTATATTAACAACGCTACATGAATTGTGCCAGCAATTACAGTTATGCTAACAACGTTACATGGGTTGTTCCAAAAAGTACAGTTATGCTAACAACGCTACAAGGATTGTGCCAAAAAGTACAGTTATACTAACAACGCTACATGGATTGTGCCAAACAGTAGTTATGCTAGCAACGCGACATAGATTGTGCCAAAAAGTACAGTTATGCCAACAACGCTACATGGATCATGCCAAAAAGTACAGTTATGCTAATAACGCTACATGAATTGTGCCAGCAATTACAGTTATGCTAGCAACGCAACATGGATTGTGCCAAAAAGTACAGTTATGCTAGCGACGCTACATGGATTGTGCCAAACAGTACAGTTATGCTAGCAACGCGACACTGATTGTGCCAAAAAGTACAGTTATGCTAACAACGCTACATGGAATGTGCCAAAAGGTACAGTTATGCTAACAACGCTACATGGATTGTGCCAAAAAGTACAGTTATGCTAACAAAACTACATGAATTTTGCCAAAAAGTACAGTTATGCTAACAACGCTACATGGATTGTGCAAAAAAGTACAGTTATGCTAACAACGCTACATTGATTGTGCCAAAGAGTATAGATATGCTAACAACACTGCATAAATTGTGCCAAAAAGTACAGTTTTGCTAACAACGCTACATGGATTATGCCAGCAAGTGCAGTTATGCTAACAAAGCTACATGAATTGTGCCAAAAAGTATAGTCTTGCTAACAACGCTACATGAATTGTGCCAAAAAGTACAGTTATGCTAACAACGCTACATGAATTGAGCAAACAAGTACAGTTATGCTAACAACGCTACATGGATTGTGCCAAAAAGTACAGTTATGCTAACAACGCTACATGGATTGTTCCTGCAATTACAGTTATGCTGACAACGCTACATGGATTGTGTCAAAAAGTACAGTTATGCTAACAACACTACATGGATTATGCTAGCAAATACAGTTATGCTAACAACGCTACATGGATTGTGCCAAAAAGTACAGTTATGCTAACAATGCTACATGGATTGTGCCAAAAAGTACAGTTATGCTACATGGATTATGCTAGCAAGTACAGCTATGCTAACAATGCTACATGGATTGCACCAAAAAGTACAGTTATGCTAAAGATGTTACATGGATTGTGCCAAAAAGTACAGTTATGCTAACAACGCTACATGGATTGTGCCAAAAAGTACAGTTATGCTAACAACGCTACATAAATTGTGCCAAAAAGTATAGTTATGCTAACAACGCTACATGAATTGTGCCAGCAATTACAGTTATGCTAACAACACTACATGGATTGTGCCAAAAAGTACAGTTATGCCAACAACGCTACATGGATTGTGTCAAAAAGTACAGTTATGCTAGCAACGCTACATAGATTGTGCCAAAAAGTACAGTTATGCTAGCAACGCTACATGGATTGTGCCAAAAAGTACAGATATGCTAGCAATGCTACATGGATTATGCCAAAAAGTACAGTTATGCTAGCAACGCGACATGGATTGCGCTAAAAAGTAGTTATATTAACAACGCTACATGAATTTTGCCAGCAATTACAGTCATGCTAACAACGCTTCATGGATTGTGTCAAAAAGTACAGTTATGCTAACAACGCTACATGGATTGTGCCAAAAAGTACAGTTATGCTAACAACGCTACATGGATTATGCCAAAAAGTACAGTTATGCTAACAACGCTACATGAATTGTTCCAGCAATTACAGTTATGCTAGCAACGTTACATAGATTGTGCCAAAAAGTACAGTTATGCTAACAACGCTACATGGATTGTGCCAAGAAGTACAGTTATGCTAACAACGCTACATGGATTGTGCCAAAAAGTACAGTCATGATAACATTTCATGAATTGTGCCAAAAAAGTATAGTTATGCTAACAACGCCACATAGATTATGCTAGCAAGTACAGCTATGCTAACAATGCTACATGGATTATGCTAGCAAGTACAGTTATGCTAACAACACTACATGGATTACGGTATGCTAGCAAGTACAGTTATGCTAACAACGCTACGTGGATTATACCAGCACGTACATTTATGCTAACAATGCTACATGGATTATGCTAGCAAATACAGCTATGTTAACAATGCTACATGTATTATGCAAGCAAGTACAGCTATGCTAACAACGCTACATGGATTATACTAGCAAGTACAGTTATGCTAACAACGCTACATGGATTATGCTAGCAAGTACAGTTATGCTAAGAACACTACATGGATTATGCTAGCAAGTACAGTTATGCTAACAACGCTACATGGATTATTCTAGCAAGTACAGTTATGCTAACAATGCTACATGGATTATGCTAGCAAGTACAGTTATGCTAACAACGCTATGTGGATGATACCAGCAAGTACAGTTATGCTAACAACGCTACATGGATTATGCTAGCAATTACAGCTATGTTAACAACGCTACATGGATTATGCTAGCAAGTACAGCTATGCTAACAACACTACATGGATTATGCTAGCAAGTACAGTTATGCTAACAACGCTACATGGATTGTGCCAAAAAGTACAGTTATGCTAACAATGCTACGCAGATTGTGCCAAATAGTACAGTTATGCTAACAATGCTACATGGATTATGCTAGCAAGTACAGCTATGCTAACAACGCTACATGGATTGTGCCAAAAAGTAGTTATGCTAACAACGCTACATGGATTGTGCCAAAAAGTACAGTTATGCTAAAGACGTTACATGGATTGTGCCAAAAAGTACAGTTATGCTAACAACGCTAAATGGATTGTGCCAAAAAGTACAGTTATGCTAAAGACGTTACATGGATTTTGCCAAAAAGTACAGTTATGCTAACAACGCTACATAAATTGTGCCAAAAAGTATAGTTATGCTAACAACGCTACATGAATTGTGCCAGCAATTACAGTTATGCTAACAACACTACATGGATTGTGCCAAAAAGTAGTTATGCTAACAACGCTACATGGATTGTGCCAAAAAGTACAGTTTTGCTAACAACGCTCCATGAATTGTGCCAAAAAGTAAAGTTATGATAACAATGCTACATGGATTATGCCAGCAAGTACAGTTATGCTAACTACGCTACATGGATTATGCCAAAAAGTACAGTTATGCTAACAACGCTACATGAATTGTTCCAGCAATTAGTTATGCTAGCAACGCTACTTGGATTGTGCCAAAAAGTACAGTTATGCTAACAATGCTACATGGATTGTGCCAAAAAGTATAGTTATGCTAACAATGCTACATGGATTGTGCCAAAAAGTATAGTTATGCTAAAGACATTACATGGATTGTGCCAAAAAGTAGTTATGCTAACAACGCTACATGGATTGTGCCAAAAAGTACAGTTATGCTAACAACGCTCCATGAATTGTGCCAAAAAGTAAAGTTACGATAACAATGCTACATGGATTATGCCAGCAAGTACAGTTATGCTAACTACGCTACATGGATTATGCCAAAAAGTACAGTTATGCTAACAACGCTACATGAATTGTTCCAGCAATTACAGTTATGCTAGCAACGCTACATGGATTGTGCCAAAAAGTACAGTTATGCTAACAATGCTACATGGATTGTGCCAAAAAGTATAGTTATGCTAACAATGCTACATGGATTGTGCCAAAAAGTATAGTTATGCTAAAGACATTACATGGATTGTGCCAAAAAGTAGTTATGCTAACAACGCTACATGGATTTTGCCAAAAAGTACAGTTATGCTAACAACGCTCCATGAATTGTGCCAAAAAGTAAAGTTATGATAACAATGCTACATGGATTATGCCAGCAAGTATAGTTATGCTAAATACGCTACATGGATTATGCCAAAAAGTACAGTTATGCTAACAACGCTACATGAATTGTTCCAGCAATTACAGTTATGCTAGCAACGCTACATGGATTGTGCCAAAAAGTACAGTTATGCTAACAATGCTACATGGATTGTGCCAAAAAGTATAGTTATGCTAACAATGCTACATGGATTGTGCCAAAAAGTATAGTTATGCTAAAGACATTACATGGATTGTGCCAAAAAGTAGTTATGCTAACAACGCTACATAAATTGTGCCAAAAAGTATAGTTATGCTAACAACGCTACATGAATTGTGCCAGCAATTACAGTTATGCTAACAACACTACATGGATTGTGCCAAAAAGTATAGTTATGCTAACAACGCTACATGGATTATGCTAGCAAGTACAGCTATGTTAACAACGCTACATAGATTATGCTAGCAAGTACAGTTATGCTAACAATGCTACATGGATTATGATAACAAGTACAGTTATGCTAACAACACTACATGGATTATGCTAGCAAGTACAGATATGCTAACAATGCTACATGGTTTATGATAGCAAATACAGTTATGTTAACAACACTACATGGATTATGCTAGCAAGTACAGTTATGTTAGCAACGCTACATGGATTATGCTAGCAAGTACAGCTATGTTAACAACGCTACATGGATTATGCTAGCAAGTACAGTTATGCTAACAACGCTACATGGATTATACAAGCAAGTACAGTTATGCTAACAACGCTACATGGATTATGCTAGCAAGTACAGATATGCTAACAATGCTACATGGCTTATGATAGCAAATACAGTTATGCTAACAACACTACATGGATTTTCTAGCAAGTACAGTTATGTTAGCAACGCTACATGGATTATACCAGCAAGTACAGTTATGCTAACAACGCTACATGGATTATACCAGCAAATACAGTTATGCTAACAATGCTACATGGATTACGCTAGCAAGTACAGCTATGTTAACAACGCTACATGGATTATGCTAGCAAGTACAGTTATGCTAACAATGCTACATGGATTATGCTAGCAAGTACAGCTATGCTAACAACGCTACATGGATTATGCTAGCAAGTACTGTTATGCTAACAACGCTACATGGATTATGCTAGCAAGTACGCTGCTGGAGTTCTTCCAAACTTGCCACTTAATTGACGGAGCAAAGCTGCAGCTCATCTCTGCATGCTCTGATTGCTCCCACAGAGGCCACTATTTGTGTCAACAGCCACATTCCTAAAACAAAAGTAGTAAAAATCACAATCATAATTGCACTGATTGCTCCCCCAGAGGCTAGTAAAGGACATAAGTTGTTTGTGTGAACTCACATTCCACTAACACCAATTGATGCTCTGCTTTTTGGCACAAGACATCCAACACACATTGTAAACTTGTCACTTTCCTCTGGCACTTTTCCCCTAGCATTCAAAAAAGCGGTTCTTCATCCTCTGCTCAAAAGACCTAACCTCCATCCTGACCTCATGGTAAACTACCGGCCGGTGTCCAACCTTCCATTTATCTCAAAAATTCCCGAAAAAATAGTTGCACAGCAGCTAAATGAACACTTAGTGTCTAACAATCTCTGTGAACCTTTTCAATCCGGTTTCCGGGCAAATTACTACGGAGACAAAAATGACTAATGATCTTTTGCTAACGATGGATGTTGATGCGTCATCTACCGTATTTTCCGGAGTAAAACTCGCAAAGTCGCACCGGCCAAAAATGCATAATAAAGAAGGAAAAAAACATATATAAGTCGCACTGGAGTATAAGTCGCATTTTTGGGGGAAATTTATTTGATAAAAGCCAACAGCAAGAATAGACCATTTAAAATGTGTAAAGAATAGTGAACAACAGGCTGAATAAGTGTGCGTTATATGAGGCATAAATAACCAACTGCTATGTTAACGTAACATATTATGGTAAGAGTCATTCAAATAACTATAACATATAGAACATGCTATACGTTTACCAAACAATCTGTCACTCCTAATCGCTAAATCCCATGAAATCTTATACGTCTAGTCTCTTACGTGAATGACATCAATAATTGTATTTGATATTTTACGCTAATGTGTTAATCATTTCACACAAGTCGTTCCTGAGTATAAGTCGCACCCCCGACCAAACTATGAAAAAGACTGCGGCTTATAGTCCGAACAATACAGTATGTTGCTGCTTCTTGATCTTAGCGCTGCTTTTGATACCGTCCATCATAATATTTTATTACAACGTATGAAAACACGTATTGGTACAGTATGTCAGACATTTCTTGGTTTAACTCTATCTTACTGACAGAATGCAGTGCTGTTGTGGTGGTTGTCGTTGCTACTTTCCTCGTTGTGGTTGTTGTTTTTTGTTGTTGCTGTTGTACATTTTGTTGTCGCTCTTTTCGTTGTTGTGGTTTTTGTTGCTCTTTTTGTTAATGTTGCTGTTACTCTTTTTGTTGTTATGGTTTTTTGTTTTTATTCAGTCATTGGTGGAGCTAAGGATAATATTTGAATATTGTTTTTAATATGGTTGTGCAGCACTTTGGAAACATTTTTGTTGTTTAAATGTGCTATATAAATAAAGTGGATTGGATTGGATTGTTGTGGTTTATCTTGCTGCTGTTGTTGTTCATGTTCTTGGCGTTGTCGCTGTTGTGTTGGTTGTTGTTGCTCTTTTCGCTGATGTCGTTGTTGCTCTTTTCGTCGTTGTGGTTTTTGTTGCTGCTGTTATTGTAGTTGTTGTTGATATAGCTTTAGTTTTATGCTGCCTATTGATCGGAGGCAGTTATAGTGTAAAGTCAAATATTCTTTATTAGAATAAAAATTCCATCCATCCAATAAAAATTTACATTTGATCATCAGTAAAAACTGATATTTGTGTGTGTTTTTTTACAGAATATATACCGTATTGTTCGGATTATAAATCGCAGTTTTTTTCATAGTTTGGCCGGGGGTGCGATTTATACTCTGGAGCGATTTATGTGTGAAATGATTAACACATTACCGTAAAATATCAAATAATATTATCTCATTCACGTAAGAGACTGGACGTACCGATAGAAGAGGAAGCGGCGCATTGTCTACCTTTGGAGTTGGCAGAGTTGTTTAGAAGCGACACCGAGGAAGAACATTTCATGGGATTTAGCGATTAGGAGTGACAGATTGTTTGGTAAACGTATAGCATGTTCTATATGTTATAGTTATTTGAATGACTCTTACCATAATATGTTACGTTAACATACCAGTTGGTTATTTATGCCTCATATAACGTACACTTATTCAGCCTGTTGTTCACTATTCTTTACACATTTTAAATTGCCTTTCAAATGTCTATTCTTGGTGTTGGATTTTATCAAATAAATTTCCCAAAAAAAATGCGACTTATACTCCAGTGCGACTTTTTTTTTTTTTTCCTTCTTTATTATGCATTTTCGGCCGTTGCGATTTATACTCCGGAGCGATTTATAATACGAAAAATACGGTACATGGAAATGGAAATACTTGACCAAAGTTTTTTTTCTTTCACAGTGAAATTCTGCCGACTGGGCTCCCAGTTTTTTACTGTAAAAATAATTTAATGGTGTACAATTTGATGGATAATCATGAATCAAGCAGAACTTTAAGTACGTATTTAGATTTTAACAAAACGTTGGGAATATATGATAATATAATATTTGTAGCAATATTAGATCAAGTTCAGTATATGAAATCGCACGCAGTACATGTATTTTTCTGTCAAAATGGAAAGTTGAATACTTTTAGTGAGATAAGACGCATTCTAATTTCAGGTTTTCACAGGCCACGTTAAATGATGGCCTTGAGTTTGACGCCCGTGCTTTAGAAGCCAGCACCAAGGTCTTTATTTCTATAGCGTTGTGTGTGAGGAGAAAGCGAAGGTTTGGAAGGACACGGTTATGTTGCCTCCAACATAAATGATGATATCTGTGAGCAATAATAACGGAATATGATATAATAATGCAGTCTAAACCAGCTCTTTTGAGTCCTCCAGGACTCACGAAGTTTCCTGGAGAACACACTCTTGTCTTTGATAGCACAGAGCTGGAACACATCTAGTCTTCATTTAGTTTTACTATGACATCATCAAGCACACTAATAGGAGCTTAATAAGGAGACTAGTAGGCCACGTGATCACAGTCATGCCAGTTTTAAACCAACTACAGTCGTAGTACCACCGTTGTGAGGGCTTAGAGCGCCCTCTACTGGACGCTTGGTTTAAAGCAGACACGCAGAGAGAAGACAATATCATTTGTGTCATGAATGAAGTTGTTTTCTTCTGTAATGCTCGGACTGATGTCTCCTCAACACTTTGGAGAGGAATTTTTGGTGTTCATTAAAAGTTTGATCACTAAGAACATAATATATGTCAGATATAATATATAATGTTCCATATTTTCTTTATTAACAGTTACAAAAGTGATTTAGTTGGTAATGTTTTGTGTTTATTGCAATAGTAATATTTATAAAAGTGATTTAGTTGTTAAATAAATGTTGGACCAGTGAGCACGCACGGATCGAAGCGTCTTTGACTCTCAAACAAATCCTATCATATATTCATATTCAATATTACATTTCCAGTAATGAAAGTGTAAAAAAAAAACGAATAGTTTCTAATGTTAAGTATTAACACTTTGGAAGTAGAATAACAAGAGCATTTGGAGTGCATGGGAATAGTCATATTGTCTCTAGTGTTGTTTTATTTCCATCATGAATAGAAACAATTAGTAGGATGTGTTATATTGTTCATTTGTTTATTAAGTTATTTCTGCACGAGCCAGTTTGCAAGGTTCAAAGCGCACTTGGATAGTCTTTTAAAGTGGAATTTTATCATAAAAGTTACAATGACAAACATTACTTTTACTACTAGCAGTACTAATAATACTATTACAACGTCGAGAGTAGACTTGGAGAAAAGGCATCTGCTTTCATGTCATTTTATTCATATGTGCCTGACAACATTTCTGTTATAATTAGTTAGTTAGTTAGTTTATTATTTCTCCGGTCAATGGTCAACAAAATAAACAAACCGTTTTACATAAACAAACAGTTGTACATTCATAAATTAAAAATGTTGCAGACCGAAAGGGTTCAGGCCAGTGGTTCTTAACCTGGGTTCGATCGAACCCTAGGGGTTCGGTGAGTGGTGCTCAGGGGTTCGGCAGAGGCCAAGACACACCCGACTCATCGTGTAAATAAAAACTTCTCCCTATCGGCGTACTACGGATACGGCAACAGCAGAAGTCACACTGATTTGCAGGTGTGTAATTTGTTGTGAGTTTATGCACTGTGTTGGTTTTGTTCTTTGAACAAGGCGATGTTCATGCACGGTTCATTTTATGCACCAGTAAAAAAACATGGTAACACTTTAGTATGGGGAACATATTCACCATTAATTAGTTGATTATTAACATGCAAATCAGTAACATATTGGCTCTTAACTAGTCATTATTAAGTACTTATTAATGCCTTATTCGGCATGGCCTTATTATAACCCTAACCCTGGCCCTAACCCTAACCAAATAAGTCTAAATTAAGTCTTTGTTACTTAAAATATGTTCCCATAGTGTCCAAAAAACTCTAAATTAAGTCTTTGTTACTTAGAATATGTTCCTCATACTGAAGTGTTACCAAAAACATAACTTCATCTTCAATTTGAAAAAAAAAACATTTTATTTTTCACTAAAGAAGGGTTCGGTGAATGCGCATATGAAACTGGTGGGGTTCGGTACCTCCAACAAGGTTAAGAACCACTGGTTTAGGGTGAAGTTGAACACTTGTTGCGCCTAACCCTATAAACAAAGTCAAATACAAGATGAGCTTCCAAAAATTATGAAATTTCCTTTTCACAACATATTATAAATACACATTGTACACAACATAAATACTGTTCAATTAAATACACAGTAAAGGCATGTGAAATATCCTTGTACACATGACTTAGACTTAGACAAACTTTAATGATCCACAAGGGAAATTGTTCCACACAGTAGCTCAGTTACAATGATGGAAAGTGTAAGGATGGAAAGGACAATGCAGGTATAAATAGACTAAATATAGCGATATAAATATAACATATACGTAATATTTACATAATATATGCACATATATTTTAAAATAAATAAAATATATGTTAAACCTTTGCACCAATTATATACTATATACAAACAATTACACTTCCATTATTATTTATATCCCACATTTAGTTTTTAATTAACATTGATCATAGTATTAACTACTGTGTAGATTCAAGAGTGATGTATTTTTCCAAGACATTGGTCTTAAAGAAATGAGTTATGTAGTGAGTCGTAGTCTGCGTTGTGTAATTTTCTTTAAAATAAAAGACACCTCCCCATGCCGTCGTTTCACCATTTATTGGTGACCTGTGTTGGAAACACAAAACACACCCACCCACACACACACGCCCACCCACAGGTCTAAGCTTTCTGGCGGACTAATTTCTGCTCCTTCCACCTCAAAAGTCCAAAGCAAGAGGAAGTAACACAAACATTCATTCGTATAAAAATATAAATATAATAAATTACATAAACAAAAACGTTTTATCAGAAAATAATAATAATGCACAAGTCCACATACTGTACCTGTGTTGGAAACACAAAACACACAAACCCACCCACAGGTCTAAGCTTTCTGGCGGACTAATTTCTGCTCCTTCCAGCTCAAAAGTCCGAAGCAAGAGGAAGTAACACAAAAATTCATTCGTATAAAAACAACAATATAATAAATTACATGAACAAAAACGTTTTATCAGAAAAAAATAGTAATGCACAAGTCCACATACCTGCGTTGGGAACACAAAACACACCCACCCACACCCACCCACAGGTCTAAGCTTTCTGGCGGACTAATTTCTGCTCCTTCCAGCTCAAAAGTCCGAAGCAAGAGGAAGTAACACAAACATTCAGAGGAAGTAACACAAACATTCATTCAATAATAAATTACATAAACAAAAACGTTTTATCAGAAAAAAATAATAATGCACAAGTCCACATACCTGCGTTGGGAACACAAAACACACCCACCCACACCCACCCACAGGCCTAAGCTTTCTGGCGGACTAATTTCTGCTCCTTCCAGCTCAAAAGTCCGAAGCAAGTGGAAGTAACACAAACATTCATTCGTATAAAAATAACAATATAATAAATTACATAAACAAAAACGTTTTATCAGAAAAAAATAATAATGCTCAAGTCCACATACCTGTGTTGGAAACACAAAACACATCCACAGGCCTCAGCTTTCTGGCGGACTGATATCTGCTCCTGTGTGGTGTAAATCGCCATTCGTCAATGCGACCAGTCAAACAATTCACACATTCGACGCTAAACGTCTTAATTAGCAAAATGTTGAAAAAAAATCACTCAATACAACACGTCACTGGTACCCACAACATTATTGTGTTAACTTTTCAAGTATTTAAGAACGTTTAGGATGAATATTTACAACATAAACACGGAGCAATTAATAACAATTACCTTTCATCTCAAAAGTCTGACGCAAGAGGAAGTACAAAAGAACCGCGAAGACACTTTCCCGCTCCGGACATCTGATTCTTCAAAAATAAAAGCGATACTTCAAAATAAAATATAACACCCTGTCTAGTTCATAATATAGCGCAACAACATCACAACATTACAGATATATACGATGATATTTATGAACGCTAGTTTCTTTGGGAATAACGGATCTATATATTTTTTAATTTTCATCATTATGTAAGATATACTTCATAGTCATTGATAGAGAACAGTATCTCGGTTGAGTAAATAATGACTTATATGCTTGTACATACAACATTTTTTTTTTTTTTTTTTTTTTTTTGTCCTGTCCAGCTTCTCAGGCCAATCATATCATTGATGTAGATGCCCATATCGGCTGTTCAGATTTACTTTACAAAAGAGAAGTGTAGGATACTTCTCTTGTTGCCTTATTCGTATTTAACTTTATTAAATTGATTTATATTATCATTTGGTGCAGCCGGGCCGGAGCAGGAGGGGATAGAAAGAGGGGAAAAAAGGAAGACAGAGGGGGGAATTGTGGGGACAAGAGGGGGATAAGACAGAGAGACAACAACAACAGCAGCAAACACAACAATAACAATAACAACAACAACAATAGAACAACATCAGCAAATAGGATATGTACATATAAATATGATGGTAAAAGTGATAGCAAAGAAGCAGTTAGTGTTCTTTTTGCTCTCCATTTTTACACTTGATGAAAAGCCGTCCGCCCCTGAGCACCTTCGCCATCTCCACCTCTCCAATGTCCTTCTTTAATCCTTTAACCAGTGTCATCAAACTAATATCGTTCATGTCTTGATCTGATTTAAATGTATATATGATCTTGCAGTTATCTTCCATATTCTTTTTCCTCTTTTCTATTCCTTCATCATCTCTGTGCACTCTTTTTGAACTCAACTTTCCTTCATGCCCTTCTCTCACTCCAACCCACTTCCCCAAAGTGGGCTGGCTCAGGGTGGAGGACAGAGTAAAACAACTTGCACTGAGCCTAGTCTATAAAATCCGCTACACCTCCCTGATACCGAAGTACATGTCAAACTACTTCCTTAACGTAAATGACCGCCATAACCACAACACCAGGGGGAGCTCCACAAACCACTTAAAGACAGATTCCAATCTAACAAAGGTCTTAACTCATTCTCCTTCTATGCCACATCAATATGGAATGCACTCCCAACAGGTGTAAAAGAAAGTGCATCTCTATCCTCCTTCAAAACCGCACTAAAACAACACCTCCAGGCAACTTCAAACCTTGACTAACACCCTCCCCCCTACACATCCCACCTCCCCGGATCGTAAATAACCAAATGTAAATAATCAAATGTATTTCTAATGTATATACTTGTTCTTATGCTATCTGAACTCACTATGTTCTCTGCTCGCTGTACATATCCTACCAAGTCAGACCTACACTGTTTCAATGCCCATTTCTCTGATGATGCAATTGTTGATGACTGAAGTGCTGTTATCAACCAAACCCTCCTCATCCCACCCCCCGGGTTGTAAATAATGTAAATAATTCAATGTATATACTCTGATGATTAACTTGTGTGATGACTGTAAAATGGTAAATGGTAAATGGATTGTACTTGTATAGCGCTTTTCTACCTTTCTAAGGAACTCAAAGGGCTTTGACACTATTTCCACATTCACACACACACATTCACACACTGATGGCGGGAGCTGTTATTCACGGCGCTAACCAGGCCCATCAGGAGCAAGGGTGAAGTGTCTTGCTCAAGGACACAACGGACGTGACTAGGATGGTAGAAGGTGGGGATTGAACCAGTGAACCAGTGGGAGTCCACTTGAACAGCAGACTGGACTGGAAGGACAACTGCAAAGCTGTTTACAAGAAGGGCATGAGCAGACTCTTTTTCCTGAGGAAGCTTAGGTCATTCAATGTGTGCAGCAAGCTGTTGGAGATATTTTATCAGTCTGTTGTGGCCAGTGCACTGTACTTTGCAGTGGTTTGTTGGGGGAGCAGCACCAGCAAAAGGGACTCAAACCGGATTGATAATCTGATCCGGAAAGCCGGCCAAACTATTGGCACGCAATTGGAGGCGTTTGTGTCAGTGAGGGACAGGAGGTCACTGGACAAACTGCTGGCCATCATAGACAATCCTGCCCACCCACTCCACCTGACAATTAAGGGACAGCGGAGTTCATACTCCAACAGGCTCCTTCAACTTCCTTCCCGCACTGTGCGATTCAAGAACTCCTTCATTCCACACTCCATCCAGCTGTATAATCACTCGCCATACAGCAATAGATGACATCTGCCTATTACCTGACACCTGACATGTTAGCTACTTCTCTTTGTTTATAATGTCTATTTTCTATTTCCTGCTGGACCTACTCTCCATTTTATGCTGCTGCTGTCATAGAGACTGTATATACTGTAATATTGTACATGGTCATTGGTTTATATTGTATATATGTTATGTACATAATATAATATATCTGTATATAAATTACTCTGTACACATATTATGTATATATTCGTATATATGTTAGATTTTTTTATAGCTATATTAGTCTATTTATACCTGCATTGTCCTTTCCATCATTGTAACTGAGCTACTGTGTTGAACAATTTCCCTTGTGGATCATTAAAGTTTGTCTAAGTCTAAATCTAAGTCTAACCCTCAGAGTGCGGGCACAGCCACTCTCCCAACTTCGCCACGCTGTATTATGATGATAGTATATATTTGTACCATGAATTGATTTACGTGGACCCCGACTTAAACAAGTTGAAAAACGTATTCGGGTGTTACCATTTAGTGGTCAATTGTACGGAATATGTACTGAACTGTGCAATCTACTAATAAAAGTTTCAATCAATCAATCAATCAATCAATCTAAATTGTTCACCTCTTGGGATTCCTGTCACGACTCCTCTTGCCCCCTTTCGTTCTCCCACTTCGATTTTTTCCTTTATTATCTTCTTGCACAGCTTTTGCAACCGCATTGCTTTGTTCTTTTTGCTCTCCATTTTTACACTTGATCAAAAGCCGTCCGCCCCTGAGCACCTTCGCCATCTCCACCTCTCCAATGTCCTTCTTTAATCCTTTAACCAGTGTCTTCAAACTAATATCGTTCATGTCTTGATCTGATTTAAATGTATATATGAACTTGCAGTTATCTTCCATAATCTTTTTCCTCTTTTCTATTCCTTCATCATCTCTGTGCATTCTTTTTGAACTAAACTTTCCTTCATGCCCTCCTCTCACTCCTACCCACTTCTCCAAAGTGGGCTGGCTCAGGGTGGAGGACAGAGTAAAACAACTTGCACTGAGCCTAGTCTATAAAATCCGCTACACCTCCCTGATACCGAAGTACATGTCAAAACTACTTCCTTAACGTAAATGACCGCCATAACCACAACACCAGGGGGAGCTCTACAAACCATGTTAAAGACAGATTCCAATCTAACAAAGGTCTTAACTCATTCTTCTTCTATGCCACATCAATATGGAATGCACTCCCAACAGGTGTAAAAGAAAGTGCATCTCTATCCTCCTTCAAAACCGCACTAAAACAACACCTCCAGGCAACTTTAACCCTTGACTAACACCCTCCCACCCTCCACATCCCACCTCCCCGGATTGTAAATAATCAAATGTATATAATTGTTCTTATGCTATCTGAACTCACTATGTTCTCTGCTCGCTGTACATATCCTATCAAGTCAGATCTACACGGTTTCAATGTCCATTTCTCTGATAATACAATTGTTGATGACTGAAGTGCTGATATCAACCCCCCCCCCCCCCACCCCCCTCCACATCCCAACCCCCGGATTGTAAATAATGTAAATAATTCAATGTATATACTCTGATGATTAACTTGTGTGATGACTGCATTAGGATTAGGGCTGGGCGATATATCGATATGCGCGAGTTTGTCTCTGTGCGATATAGAAAATAACTATATCGTGATATTCGAGTATGCGTTCTTACACAGTTGCTTTTAGCTGCTGGCATTACACTACAGGCTCTCCTCGCTCTTTCCTGTCCCTCCTTCTCACAGACAGCAAGCGCAGCTTCTACGCACGTCACATACTGTCACGTCATACGTCACATACGTATACGCCCTCACGCAGCAAAGAGGTAGCAGCATGGGTAACGTTAGCTGTGATGCTAGCGGTAATACGAGAGAAAGAAGGTGCGAATCTGGTAACAAATGAAGGAAGAATTAATTCCCCCAAAAAACAGCAGGGGGTCCATCGTCTGGCGGTGGTTTGGCTTCAAGGGGGAAGATGTCGAACAGACAACCGTAATTTGTCAAGTGTGGGGCGAAAGCGTTGCTATAATAAGTAGCATTACTGCTAATATGTAGCATCATTTGAAAAGTCACCTGCTAGAGAATGAAGAGTGCTTACTCCGCATGTCAACATCTCCGTTCGGTGCCACACGCCCACACCATCAAAATGCCGAGGCAAACATTTCCAGATCAACACCGTATGAAAAATATAGTGATTTTTTTAGTTGTGATTTCCCTCTCTGCATGGAAGTTTTAAAGTAGCATATATTAATGCAGTGTGAAGAAGAATGTTTTAATGTAGACACATAGAATCATCATACTGCTGTGATTATATGCATCAAGTGTTCATTCAAGGCTAAGGCAAAATATCGAGATATATATCGTGTATCGCGACATGGCCTTAAAATATCGCGATATTAAAAAAAGGCCATATCGCCCAGCCCTAATTATGATGATATATATTTGTACCATGAATTGATTTACGTGGACCCCAACTTAAACAAGTTGAAAAACTTATTCGGGTGTTACCATTTAGTGGTCAATTGTACGGAATATGTACTATACATGTGGCAATCTACAAACCCCGTTTCCATACGAGTTGGGAAATGGTGTTAGATGTAAATATAAACGGAATACAATGATTTGCAAATAATTTTCAACCCATATTCAGTTGAATATGCTACAAAGACAACATATTTGATGTTCAAACTCATAAACATTTTTTTTTTTTTGCAAATAATCATTAACTATAGAATATGATGCCAGCAACACGTGACAAAGAAGTTGGGAAAGGTGGCAATAAATACTGATAAAGTTGAGGAATGCTCATCAAACACTTATTTGGAACATCCCACAGGTGAACAGGCTAATTGGGAACAGGTGGGTGCCATGATTGGGTATAAAAGTAGATTCCATGAAATGCTCAGTCATTCACAAACAAGGATGGGGCGAGGGTCACCACTTTGTCAACAAATGCGTGAGCAAATTGTTGAACAGTTTAAGAACAACATTTCTCAAGCAGCTATTGCAAGGAATTTAGGGATTTCACCATCTACGCTCCGTAATATCATCAAAGGGTTCAGAGAATCTGGAGAAATCACTGCACGTAAGCAGCTAAGCCCGTGACCTTCGATCCCTCAGGCTGTACTGCACCAACAAGCGACATCAGTGTGTAAAGGATATCACCACATGGGCTCAGGAACACTTCAGAAAACCACTGTCAGTAACTACAGTTGGTCGCTACATCTGTAAGTGCAAGTTAAAACTCTCCTATGCAAGGCGAAAACCGTTTATCAACAACACCCAGAAACGCCTGAGCTCATCTAAGATGGACTGATACAAAGTGGAAAAGTGATCTGTGGTCTGACGAGTCCACATTTCAAATTGTTTTTGGAAACTGTGGACGTTGTGTCCCCCGGACCAAAGAGGAAAAGAACCATCCGAATTGTTCTAGGCGCAAAGTGTAAAAGGCAGCATGTGTGATGGTATGGGGGTGTATTAGTGCCCAAGACATGGGTAACTTACACATCTGTGAAGGCACCATTAATGCTGAAAGGTACATACAGCTTTTGGAGCAACATATGTTGCCATCCAAGCAACGTTACCATGGACGCCCCTGCTTATTTCAGCAAGGCAATGCCAAGCCACGTGTTACATCAACGTGGCTTCATAGTAAAAGAGTGCGGGTACTAGACTGGCCTGCCTGTAGTCCAGACCTGTCTCCCGTTGAAAATGTGTGGCGCATTATGAAGCCTAAAATACCACAACGGAGACCCCCGGACTGTTGAACAACTTAAGTTGTACATCAAGCAAGAATGGGAAAGAATTCCACCTGAGAAGCTTAAAAAACGTGTCTCCTCAGTTCCCAAACGTTTACTGAGTGTTGTTAAAAGGAAAGGCCATGCAACACAGTGGTGAACATGCCCTTTCCCAACTACTTTGACACATGTTGCAGCCATGAAATTCTAAGTTCATTATTATTTGTAAAGAAAGAAAGAAAGTTGATGACTTTGAACATCAAAGATCTTGTCTTTGTAGTGCATTCAATTGAATATGGCTTGAAAAGGATTTGCAAATCATTGTATTCCGTTTATATTTACATCTAACACAATTTCCCAACTCATATGGAAACAGGGTTTGTACTAATAAAAGTTGTAATAAATCAATCAATCAATCCACCTCTCCAATGTCCTTTTTTAATCATTTAACCAGTGTCATCAAACTAATATCCTTCATGTCTTGATCTGATTTAAATGTATATATGATCTTGCAGTTATCTTCCATAACCTTTTTCCTCTTTTCTATTCCTTCATCATCTCTGTGCACTCTTTTTGAACTCAACTTTCCTTCATGCCCTCCTCCCCTCTAGTCCTATCCATGTCCATACCTTCCTCATGCATCCCCTCACTACTTCCACCTCCATCCACTCACAAATCACTTTATGCTCCACCGCCAAAAAGCTTCAGACACTCTCACTGTCAGCCACCGCTCCTTGGTTCACTTCCGCTTCCGGCGGCCGACGTCTACTTATAAACTGTCGATGTAAGACCCGCCTCCTTCGAGGTGCACACTTCCGGATCACCCGGAAGTTCGCTCACTTCCCAAAGATGGCGGAACAAGGTCCGATGGCCATAGCGATGCGGCTCAGGAAGCAGCTGCAGACCGTCTACAAGCTGGACCCGCTGCGGAACGAGGTGAGCGGCCGTGCTGGTCGGCGAAGGCCGCTTGTGGGCGGTGGAGGCGCCGCCGGGGCGACTTTAGAAGCCGCTGAGCGCGATGCTTGGGAGATGCTGGAGCGTCTGAGCATGCGTTGTCCTGCCGTGTCAAAGTCCGCCACGCTCGGCTTCCGCGTCGGGGAGACGAGCCTCGGTTGCCGGTCCTCCGGGGACCGAACATTCTTCTGTTTTGTTGCTTGTCGGGGGGGAAAAGTCAAAAATGTGACGGAGTTGCTAGCTGCTAACTGCTAACTAGCAACTCGCGTGTGTTCTTCTTAAAAGTCCGATCAATACAACAAAACATCTTAATAAACCACTAAAATCGCGTCAAAGTACTCTTTGTGTACTTTTGTTGTAATATACGTCTCTAGTTCATAATATTAGCAGCAAAACTTGTCAAAGTGCTCTTTGTTTACATTTGGTGTAATACACGACTCTAGTACATAATATTAGCATTAAAACTTGTCAAAGTACTCCCTGTTTACATTTGTTAGAATACACATCTCTAGTACATAATATTATATTAGCATTAAAACTTGTCAAAGTACTCTTTGTTTACATTTGTTGTGATGTACGTCTCTAGTTCATAATATTAGCAGGAAAACTTGTCATAGTACTACTTGTGTACATTTGTTAGAATACACATCTCTAGTACATAATTAGCATTAAACTTGTCAAAGTACTCCTTGTGTACATTTGTTGTAACACACGTCTCTAGTACATAATATTAGCATTAAAACTGGTCAAAGTACTCCTTGTTTACATTTGTTAGAATACACATCTCTGGTACATAATATTAGCAGGAAAACTTGTCAAAGTACTCCTTGTTTACATTTGTTGTAATACACGTCTAGTACATAATATTAGCATTAAAACTTGTTAAAGTACTCTTTGTGTACATTTGTTGTAATATATGTCTCTAGTACATAATATTAGCAGAAACTTGTCAATGTACTCTTTGTTTACATTTGTTGTAATACACATCTCTAGTACATAATATTAGCAGGGAAACTTGTCAAAGTACTCCTTGTTTACATTTGTTAGAATACACAGCTCTAGTACATAATATTAGCATTAAAACTTGTCAAAGTACTCCTTGTTTACATTTGTTAGAATACACATCTCTGGTACATAATATTAGCAGGAAAACTTGTCAAAGTACTCCTTGTTTACATTTGTTGTAATACACATCTCTAGTACATAATATTAGCAGGAAAACTTGTCAAAGTACTCCTTGTTTACATTTGTTGTAATACACGTCTAGTACATAATATTAGCATTAAAACTTGTTAAAGTACTCTTTGTGTACATTTGTTGTAATATATGTAAGGCTGAAACGACGCGTCGACGTAGTCGACGTCATCGGTTACGTAAATACGTCGACGCCGTTTTTGTGCGTCGACGCGTCGCATAATGACGTCACACTACCGTCATGGCGAAGCGCAAAGCAGACGATCAAAGAAGACGATGCGAGCGGTGCGAGCGGTGCGAGCGGTTCGAGCGAGGGGGGAAAAGCATGCCAAAAGTGTGGGAGTACTTCAATAAACGGCCTAATAATGTTGTTGTATGCACACTGTGTCGAGCGGAAATGGCCTATCATAGCAGCACAACGGCTATGAACGAACATTTGAAAAGAAAACCATCAACTAGTCAATCGTCCGCGCGAGCATACGTTGTCATCATTACACAAAAACATGAATGTGCCATTTGTATCTGCTAGGGGTGTAACGGTACGTGTTTTGTATTGAACCGTTTCGGTACGGGGCTTTCGGTTCGGTACGGGGGTGTACCGAACGAGTTTCTAAGCTAAAGTCTTTGCTCCGTCTGCCTCTGTCTCAGCACGCAGCATTGTCCCACCCACACAACCATCTGATTGGTACACACGCAGCATTGTCCCACCCACACAACCATCTGATTGGTACACACGAAGCATTATCAGCCAATCAGCAGTGCGTATTCAGAGCGCATGTAGTCAGCGCTTCAGGGTGGAGCAGATAGGTGTTTAGCAGGTGAACATCAGGCAGCGAACTCTCCCCAAATGATAATAAACACCTCCCAGTCAACTACTAGTAACATCACTATGAGCCCGTTGACCTTCTAGAAACTTAAACTGCAGCTCAGCTCGCTCGAAATCCTGGCTTGAGGTGAAGGCTAATTAGCTCTCAGTTCCAGCCACATCGACCCCTTCTGAGCGCCTATTTTCAGCTGCTGGGAATATTATAAACAAGAAAAGAACCAAACATGTACACATGCTAACCTTTCTTCATTACAACTGTTAGACACTCACTGGAATGAGTAGAATTGGTTATTGTGTACTGTGTTGGACTGGATGTTTATTTTGCACATTTTAAAAGCAATATTTAATGTTTACAGTACTCCAGAATATTTAGATTGGCACTTTTTTGTATTGGATGTTTATCTTTATTTTTGCACATTTTAGCAAATAAGCAATACTTTCACTTTTGTTGAAATGTTTACACTGTTGTTACAGAATATTTCGTTTTGCACTTTTTTGTATTGGATGTTTATCTTTATTTTTGCACATTTTAAAGCAAAATAAGCAATACTTTTACTTTTGAAATGCTTATACTATTGCAGAATATTAAGATTTGCACTGGATGTTGACTTTTATATTTGCACATTAAAAAGCAAATAAGCTACTTTTAATTTTGTTAAATGTTAAAAGTTTTAAATGTTTACATTGTTACAGAATATTTAGTCATGTTGTTGTCAATGTTGACTGAGTGGCCATACTTCTTTTTTTTTGTAAATAAAAGCCATGCCTTTTGAAAAAACGGGCCTACATTTATTTTTTCATCTTCATTTTGAATAAAAAAATAATCGGCAAAAGGAAAAAATAATCTATAGATTAATCGAAAAAATAATCTATAGATTAACCGATTAATCGAAAAAATAATCTATAGATTAATCGATAGAAAAATAATCGTTAGCTGCAGCCTTAAATATATGTCTCTAGTACATAATATTAGCAGAAACTTGTCAAAGTACTCCTTGTTTACATTTGTTGTAATACACATCTCTAGTACATAATATTAGCAGGGAAACTTGTCAAAGTACTCCTTGTTTACATTTCTTGTAATACACATCTCTAGTACATAATATTAGCATTAAAGCTTGTCAAAGTACTACTTGTGTAAATTTTTTGTAATACACGACTCTAGTACATAATATTAGCATTAAAACTTGCCAAAGTACTCCTTGTTTACATTTGTTAGAATACACGTCACTAGTACATAATATTAGCATTAAAACTTGTCAAGGTATTACTTGTGTACATTTGTTGTAATACACGTCTCTAGTTCATAATAATAGCAGAACAACTTGTCAAAGTACTCTTTGTTTACATTTGTTGTAATACACATCTCTCGTACATATTAGCATTAAAACTTGTCAAAGTATTACTTGTGTACATTTGTTGTAATACACGACTCTAGTACATAATATTAGCAGAAAAAATTGTCAAAGTACTCCTTGTTTACATTTGTTAGAATACACGTCACTAGTACATAATATTAGCATTAAAACTTGTCAAAGTACTCTTTGTGTACATTTGTTGTAGTACATAGTATTAGCAGAAAAACTTGTCAAAGTACTCTTTGTGTACATTTGTTGTAATACATGTCTCTAGTACATAATAATAGCAGGAAAACTTGTCAAAGTACTCCTCGTTTACATTTGTTGTAATACACACCTCTAGTACATAATATTAGCATTAAAACTTGTCAAAGTACTACTTGTGTACATTTGTTGTAATACACGTCTCTAGTTCATAATATTAGCAGGACAACTTGTCAAAGTAGTTTATGTATACATTTGTAGGAATACACGTCTCTAATAAGTTGTGTCAGGTAACAACTTTGTCACTTACATCGTATGTCAGGTAACAACTTTGTCACTTACATGCCGGTGTTTGCAGGAGGAGGTGAAGTTGAAGATCAAAGACCTGAACGAGCACATCGTGTGTTACCTTTGTGCCGGCTACTTCATCGACGCCACCACCATCACGGAGTGTCTGCACACATGTGAGTGTCCTCAGACGCCATGTTGTCAGCACCTTTCCTGACAATCTGTCTGCTCTCCAGTCTGTAAAAGCTGCATCGTCAAGTACCTGCAGACCAGCAAGTACTGTCCCATGTGCAACATCAAGATCCACGAGACGCAGCCTCTGCTCAACCTCAAGCTGGACCGCGTCATGCAGGACATCGTCTACAAGCTGGTGCCGGGCCTCCAAGAAAGTAGGTGAAGGAACGTTCTTGTACGTGCTGAACACTTCATATAGTACTATGTATGTATTACATAGTATTTGTTGCTTCTTGTACGTGCTGAACACTTCATATAGTACTATGTATGTATCACATACACTGCAACAACTGAAATCTAAGTAAGATTAAATATGTCAAATAAGGGTGATATTTGCTTATTTTCTGTCTGATAAGATAATTCTTCTCACTGAGCAGATTTTATGTTCGAGTGTTTTACTTGTTTTAAGTGTTTTGGTCCTAAATGATCTCAGTAAGATATTACAGCTTGTTGCTGAGGTTTGATGAGCTATATTGAGTAAAACACGCTTGAAACTAGAATATCAAGTGTTGCAAAGCTGTGTCATCAACACTCACAAGTATAAAACGACTTTTTTAAAGTAATAATTTCTTACTTCAAGCATGAAAAAAAAAATCATTATGTCAAGATAATGGCACTAGCATTTACTTAATTTAAGAATATTTTTCAACATATTGAGCAAAAAGGTCTCTTTTTTTGTACCAAGAAAAGTGCACTTGTTATTAGTGAGAATATACTTATTTTAAGGTATTTTTGGGCTAATTGAAGTTAGCTAATTTGACAAGCCAAATTTTCTTGTTCTATTGGCAGATAATTTTGCTTAGTTCAAATAAAATACCCCTCATTTTTGTATTTTTTTTTCTTGTTTTTGAACACTGACTTTTTGCAGTGTATGTATCACATACACTGCAACAACTGAAATCTAAGTAAGATGAAATATCTCAAATAAGGGTGATATTTGCTTATTTTCTGTCTGATAAGATAATTCTTCTCACTGAGCAGATTTTATGTTCGAGTGTTTTACTTGTTTTAAGTGTTTTGGTCCTAAATGATCTCAGTAAGATATTACAGCTTGTTGCTGAGATTTGATGACCTATATTGAGTAAAACATGCTTGAAACTAGAATATCAACTGATGCAAAGCTGTGTTATTAACACAAGTATAAAACGACTTTTTTAAAGTAATAATTTCTTACTTCAAGCATGAAAAAAAAAAAAATCATTATGTTAAGATAATGGCACTAGCATTTACTTAATTTAAGAATATTTTTCAACATATTGAGTAAAAAGGTCTCTTTTTTTCTACCAAGAAAAGTGCACTTGTTATTAGTGAGAATATAATTATTTTAAGGTATTTTTTGGGTTGATTGAGGTTAGCTAATTTGACTTGTTTTGGAAAGTCTTGACAAGCCGAATTTTCTTGTTCTATTGGCAGATAATTTTGCTGAGTTTAAGTAAAATACCCCTCATTTTTGTATTTTTTTTTCTTGTTTTTGAACACTGACTTTTTGCAGTGTAGTATTTGTTGCTTCTTGTATGTGATGAACATGTCTATACTGTAATACTACTATGTATGTATCAGTGTTTCCCATAAACTGCCAAGATACCTGTGGGGGCGTGGCTATGGGCGTGGTCACCATGACATCATCGAGTAATTTGCATAATTTACTACAATGATCTGATTTTCCCTAAAAAGGCTCAAAAAATGTATACTTACTAATTAATAATAACAGTTTTGTTTTAAACGTCCATCCATCCATCCATTTTACAATATAATTACAACACTTTATGTACATATTTATATACAGATTTGAACAATAAGTTATTCACTGAAATATATTTATTAATTGTGGTTCTTACAAAAAATATATCTCATAAAATATAAAAGCTAAAATGTCTCTTAAAGCTCTGCCCCTTTAATTAGTGCATACTAAATAATTTAACTTTAGCCTACTACTACAACCATATTATTTACCAGCAACATAAAGTGAAACAGAGGCAGAGGTGTCCTGCCACAGTCAGTAACAAATAAACAGAAAACAGTAGTGGTCAAATACAAATAAGGCAACAAGAGAAGTATACTACACTTCTCTTTTGTAAAGTAAATGTGAACATCCTATATGGGCATCTACATCAACTATATGATTTGCCTGAGAAGCTGGACAGGTTAAAAAAAATTTTTTTTTTAATTTATTTTTTTTATTTGTGGCGGACGTAATTCTTTTGTGGCGGGCCGCCACAAATAAATGAATGTGTGGGAAACACTGTGTATTACATAATATATGTTGCTTCTTGTACGTGCGGAACATGTGTAACGTGTACCGTAATACTACCATGTATGTATTAACACAGGTGAGGACAAGCGAATCAAAGAGTTCTATCAGTCTCGGGGTTTGGAGAGAGTTCTTCAGCCTGCAGGTGATGGTGAGTTGGACACATTTGCAATGTTCTGATGGAACATGTCCAAAATGACACTTAAGGTTTGATTTACTAAGTATACTTTTTATTAGGGGTGTAACGGTACACAAACATTTCGGTTCGGTACGTACCTCGGTTTAGAGCTCACGGTTCGGTTCATTTTCGGTACAGTGAGAAAACAACAAAATATACATTTTTGGGTTATTTATTTACCAAATTTGCAAAATCTTCCACCAAAAATATTTTTCTTAGTGGAATATTTGATGTGAAGTAATGGGAACCTTGGATAGGTCAATAATTCATAATAACATTGATTTTGATTCAATATTATGTTTTGAGCAATGACAGTTTGAAAGAATTGCGCGTACTATAACACGTGCAAACCTGATAGCACACAAGGCTGATCTACTAAACTTGTGAGCAGAACAATACATTTTGGCGTCTGTCCTCATAAATATGCAAATGATATGCTGATCATCAGTACTGGGAGGAGAAGATGCAAGCAGAAGTATTTAGCGCACGCAGTGTGATTTATCAACACTCACCAGCGTTATCTAGCAGGTGTAGGAAGGATCAGTGCTGGCGTCGCACGGACGCACAATCCTCCGTCCTACGCGAGTGTGGCAGCATTCAGGAATGAAAATATTAGACATCTTGTCTATTCAGCAACGTCATTTTATAGCTGCTAGAGGACTTATTAAAACAAATGTAATTGATGCATTGTGGTGTCATTCAATATTTTTTTGTGACCTTTTTGTTTTTTCACATATAATATATATTATCGAAATATTTCTTCTATGAACAAAACTTCTTTGAGTATGCATTTTGAGCCAGAGTAAGTGCAGCCTCTCTCAAATGAGCACACCTTCAGCTAAAATGCCCATAAAAAGTGGTAGATGTCTCCTGCATGTTTGAAAACATAACAAAACATCACCGGTCGGCACATAATAACATGAATGTGCAGTAAATGAGTGTCTCCATGGTGATGCCCCGTATCGTACACACCATATACTCATTTAAATAAGGCGGTCTGCACCACTTTTCAATTGTACACACAGTCTTAGTAGATCACACACACACTATTTTATACTTTGTACACACTATTTTATATACTATACACACTAATAGTACACATTATTTTTTATATTGTACACACTATACTTTCCACACACTAATAGTACACACTATTTTATACTTTGTACACGCTAATAGTACACACTATTTTATATATCATACACACTAATAGTACACATTAATTTTTATATTGTACACTATAGTTTCCACACACTAATAGTACACACTATTTTATACTTTGTACACGCTAATAGTACACACTATTTTATATATCATACACACTAGTAGTACACATTATTTTTTATATTGTACACTATACTTTCCACACACTAATAGTACACACTATTTTATACTTTGTACACGCTAATAGTACACACTATTTTATATATCATACACACTAATAGTACACATTATTTTTTATATTGTACACTATACTTTCCACACACTAATAGTACACACTATTTTATACTTTGTACACGCTAATAGTACACACTATTTTATATATCATACACACTAATAGTACACATTATTTTTTATATTGTACACTATACTTTCCACACACTAATAGTACACACTATTTTATACTTTGTACACGCTAATAGTACACACTATTTTATATACTTTACACACTAATAGTACACACTATTTTATATACTGTACACATTATTTTTTATAATGTACACTCTATTTTTTATATTGTACACACTTTTTATACTTTGCACACACTATTTTATATATGTACACACTATATCAGGGGTCACCAACCTTTTTGAAACCAAGAGCTACTTCTTGGGTAGTGATTAATGCGAAGGGCTACCAGTTTGATACACACTTAAATAAATTGCCAGAAATAGCCAATTTGCTCAATTTACCTTTAACTCTATGTTATTATTAATAATTAATGATATTTACACTTAATTGAACGGTTTAAAAGAGGAGAAAACACGAAAAAAATGACAATTAAATTTTGAAACATAGTTTATCTTCAATTTCGACTCTTTAAAATTCAAAATTCAACCGACAAAAAAGAAGAGAAAAACTAGCTAATTCGAATCTTTTTGAAAAAATAAAAAAAATAATTTATGGAACATCATTAGTAATTTTTCCTGATTAAGATTAATTTTAGAATTTGGATGACATGTTTTAAATAGGTTAAAATCCAATCTACACTTTGTTAGAATATATAACAAATTGGACCAAGCTATATTTCTAACAAAGACAAATCATTATTTCTTCTAGATTTTCCAGAACAAAAATTTTAAAAGAAATTCAAAAGACTTTGAAATAAGATTTAAATTTGATTCTACAGATTTTCTAGATTTGCCAGAATAATTTTCTTGCATTTTAATCATGATAAGTTTGAAGAAATATTTCACAAATATTCTTCGTCGAAAAAACAGAAGCTGAAATGAAGAATTATATTAAAATGTATTTATTATTCTTTACAATAAAAAAATAAAAAAATACTTGAACATTGATTTAAATTGTCAGGAAATAAGAGGAAGGAATATAAAAGGTAAAAAGGTATATGTGTTTAAAAATCCTAAAATCATTTTTAAGGTTGTATTTTTTCTCTAAAATTGTCTTTCTGAAAGTTATAAGAAGCAAAGTAAAAAAAAAAAAGCATTTATTTAAACAAGTGAAGACCAAGTCTTTAAAATATTTTCTTGGATTTTCAAATTCTATTTGAGTTTTGTCTCTCTTAGAATTAAAAATGTCGAGCACAGCGAGACCAGCTTGCTAGTAAATAAATACAATTTAAAAAATAGAGGCAGCTCACTGGTAAGTGCTGCTATTTGAGCTATTTTTAGAACAGGCCAGCGGGCTACTCATCTGGTCCTTACGGGCTACCTGGTGCCCGCGGGCACCGCGTTGGTGACCCCTGCACTATATTATATTAGTTTGTATACACTTTTATACTTTGTAAACACTAATAGTACACACTATTTTATGTATTGCACACACTATTTTATATATGTACACACTATATTATATTAGTTTGTATACACTTTTATACTTTGTAAACACTAATAGTACACACTATTTTATGTATTGCACACACTATTTTATATATGTACACACTATATTATACTAGTTTGTATACACTTTTATACTTTGTAAACACTAATAGTACACACTATTTTATGTATTGTACACACTATTTTATATATGTACACACTATACTAGTTTGTATACACTATTTTATACTTTGTACACACTAATAGTACATACTATTTTATATATTATACACACTAATAGTACACATTATTTTGTACATTGTACACACTATACTTTTCACACACTAATAGTACACACTATTTTGTACTTTGTACACGCTAATAGTACACACTATTTTATATACTATACACACTAATAGTACACAATTTTTTGTATATTGTACACACTATACTTTTCACACACTAATAGTACACACTATTTTGTACTTTGTACACGCTAATAGTACACACTATTTTATATACTATACACACTAATAGTACACATTATTTTGTATATTGTACACACTATACTTTTCACACACTAATAGTACAAACTATTTTGTACTTTGTACACGCTAATAGTACACACTATTTTATATACTATACACACTAATAGTACACATTATTTTGTATATTGTACACACTATACTTTTCACACACTAATAGTACACACTATTTTATACATTGTACACAATAATAGTACACACTTTTATATATTATACACACTAATAGTACACGTTATTTTGTATATTGTACACTATACTTTTCACACACTATTTTTTATATTGTACACACTTTTTATACTTTGCACACACTATTTTATATATGTAGACACTAGTTTGTATACACTATTTTATACTTTGTACACACTAATAGTACACACTATTGTATGTATTGTACACACTATTTTATATATGTACACACTATATTATACTAGTTTGTATACACTATTTTATGCTTTGTTCACACTAATAGTACACACTATTTTATGTATTGTACACACTATTTTATACTTTGTACACACTAATAGTACACACTATTGTATGTATTGTACACACTATTTTATATATGTACACACTATATTATACCAGTTTGTATACACTATTTTATGCTTTGTTCACACTAATAGTACACACTATTTTATCCTTTGTACACATTAATAGTACACACTATTTTATAGATTGTACACCCACTTCACTTCCTGCTAACGGCCCCCACCTTGCGCAGAGGATTCTGGGAGACGTGGTTTCTTCACAGGCCCGGCCAACGCTAAAGCGCCAGAAAAAAACTACACTCGCAAGTTTTCCTTTGTCACACGAGGAGACTTTGGAAGGTGAAATACTGCAGTACTTACAATGCAGTTACTTCCCTCGCAGCAAAACACAAATATTGTTTCCTGGATAACGACATGGCAGCGTCTCCATGGCGATAGAAGTGAAGGTCATTCTATCATGGATGGTTGCTATTTAGACATTGTTGTGTTTCTTCTTCCTCCTCAGACTGCGTGTCAGACTCCTCATCTTTACCGTACACCAGCTTCGATCACGCCAAGGCACATTTTTACAGATATGATGAGCAGGTCTCGCTGTGTTTACAAAGACTAAGGTGACTTTTCATTTCTCTGCATTCTTTTTATTACATACAAACACTAGTATTTTTATTTTTACAAATTGTTGGCCCTTTTCATTTTTACACACATTATTAATAAAAACAGGTAACAACACATTATTATTATTAATATGATGACAAATATTCTTCTGGAACATTATTCATGATTTTTCTTAGTATTACACACACACTATCATTTGTATTATTATTACAAATATATGCCTTTTTCATTTGTACACACACTTTAATAATAAACCGCAGCATTATTAATAATATGATGATGGTAATTATTCTTAAAGATTATTCATGATCATTCTTATTACACACACACTATTAATAATATTACATAATGTCTGCCGTTTTTATTCTTACACACACTGGTTATAAAAACCGCAAGTAATACATTAATAATCTAATGGTGAATATTATTCATGATCATTCTTATTATACACAAACATACTCATTATTATTACAAATTATTTGCTGTTTTCATTTTTACACACACTAATAATAAAACATATTATTATCACTATTATTAAATAATTATATTATTCTCAAACAGTATTAATGATCATTCTTGTTATTACACACACACACTATTATTTTTATTTGTCCTTTTTGTTACACAGCAAGTAAAAATAATGAACAGATCATATATATTAGAAATATGATCATTATTCTTAAACATTATTCAAGATCGTTATTACACACACTGTTACTACGTACTGCTATTTTTATTATTACGTATTTACACCTGCATCAGTAATATTTTGATGATGATTAGGAAGTCGTATGTATTTAATCACCACACACTATATTCAGGTTATAATTAATGATGTCTTATTATTAGTATTAATAATGATGTGTTTTTTTATGTGCAGTTCATCGCTGGCTGGGAAAGATAAAAGCAAAGTAGTTCTTCAGGTTAGTACTAACACACTGGTCAAATACTACATCTCCAGTAGTACTACATGGTAATTGTACATGGACAACAAAAACAGTGTTTATTGCAATATAGACGATATATCTTTTCACCAGCAGAGGGTAGCATTGTCCTGCCTTACCAACATCATTCATAATAATAATAATCATATATCAGATTCATAGAACGCTGTTTTCTAATGACTCTGACAAGCATTATTATTATTAATAATTATAATAATGTATCCAATTTATATATCACTTGTTTTTTAATGACTGTGTATTTGTTGTGCGTGTGCAGCAGAAGTTTGTGCGATGTTCGGTGCGAGCGGAGGTGCGACATTTACGTAAAGTACTTTGTCATCGACTCAACGTGGAAAAACATCAGGTAACTTGCCTGTAATATTAGTGTTATTACTATGTATACATGTATTTATTTACTGTGTGTGTGTGTAGGTGCAGATGTTGTTCAACAATGAGTCTTTGCCTGATCACATGACCATGAAAAGATTATGGCTGTCACACTGGTTTGGAAAGGTGAGACATCTTAATAATAATAATAATAATAAATACATGATTATGTTTTTACAGAGCCTTTTAATGACAATTGATTTGGTTATATTTTTGTCAGCTTTAATGATTATTTCAATAGATAAAAGATGTAAATATGTTGAGTTAAAAATGTATATACTAGTAATGTTGTGTTAAACATTTATTAGTTATGTTGTGTTAAAAATGTATACTAGTAATGTGTTAAAAATGTATACTAATAATGTTGTGTTAAAATGTATATTAGTAATGTGTTAAAAATGTATACTAGTAATGTTGTGTTAAAATGTATATTAGTAATGTGTTAAAAATGTATACTAGTAATGTTGTGTTAAAATGTATATTAGTAATGTCGTGTTAAAAATGTATACTTGTAATGTAGAGTAAAAAATGTATATAAGTAATGTTGTGTTAAACATTTATTATTAATGTTGTGTTAAAAATGTATACTGGTAATGTTGTGTTAAAAATGTATACTAGTAATGTTGTGTTAAAAATGTATACTAGTAATGTTGTGTTAAAATTTATATTAGTAATGTTGTGTTAAAAATGTATATTAGTAATGTTGTGTTAAAAGTGTATACTAATAATGGGTTAAAAATGTGTACTAGTAATGTGTTTAAAATGTATACTAGTAATGTTGTGTTAAAAATGTATACTAGTAATGTTGTGTTAAAATGTATATTAGTAATGTTGTGTTAAAAATGTACACTAGTAATGTTGTTAAAAATGTATACTAGTAATGTTGTGTTAAAAATATATATATTAGTAATGTTGTGTCAAAAATGTATACTAGTAATGTTGTGTTAAAAATGTATACTAATAATGGGTTAAAAATGTGTACTAGTAATGTGTTAAGATGTATATAAGTAATGTTGTGTTAAACATTTATTAGTAATGTTGTGTTAAACATTTATTAGTAATGTTGTGTTAAAAATGTATACTAATAATGTTGTGTTAAAATGTATATTAGTAATGTTGCGTTAAAAATGTATATTAGTAATGTTGTGTTAAAATGTATATTAGTAATGTTGTGTTAAAATGTATATTAGTAATGTTGTGTTAAAAATGTACACTAGTAATGTTGTTAAAAATGTATACTAGTAATGTTGTGTTAAAATTTATATTAGTAATGTTGTGTTAAAAATGTATATTAGTAATGTTGTGTTAAAAGTGTATACTAATAATGGGTTAAAAATGTGTACTAGTAATGTGTTTAAAATGTATACTAGTAATGTTGTGTTAAAAATGTATACTAGTAATGTTGTGTTAAAATGTATATTAGTAATGTTGTGTTAAAAATGTACACTAGTAATGTTGTTAAAAATGTATACTAGTAATGTTGTGTTAAAAATATATATATTAGTAATGTTGTGTCAAAAATGTATACTAGTAATGTTGTGTTAAAAATGTATACTAATAATGGGTTAAAAATGTGTACTAGTAATGTGTTAAAATGTATATAAGTAATGTTGTGTTAAACATTTATTAGTAATGTTGTGTTAAAAATGTATACTAATAATGTTGTGTTAAAATGTATATTAGTAATGTTGCGTTAAAAATGTATATTAGTAATGTTGTGTTAAAATGTATATTAGTAATGTTGTGTTAAAATGTATATTAGTAATGTTGTGTTAAAAATGTACACTAGTAATGTTGTTAAAAATGTATACTAGTAATGTTGTGTTAAAAATATATATATTAGTAATGTTGTGTTAAAAATTTATACTAGTAATGTTGTGTTAAAAATGTGTACTAGTAATGTGTTAAAAATGTATACTAGTAATGTGTTAAAATGTATATAAGTAATGTTGTGTTAAACATGTATACTAGTAATAATGTTAAAAATGTATTCTAGTAATGTTGTGTTAAAATGTATAATAGTAATGTTGAGTTAAAAATGTATTCTAGTAATGTGTTAAAAATGTATACTAGTAATGTTGTGTTAAAAATGTATACTAGTAATGTTGAGTTTAAAATGTAAACTAGTAATGTTGTGTTAAAAATGTATATACGTAATGTTGTGTTAAAATGTATATTAGTAATGTTGAGTTAAAAATGTATACTAGTACTGTTGTGTTAAAAATGTATTCTAGTAATGTTGTGTTAAAATGTATATTAGTAATGTTGAGTTAAACATGTATACTAGTAATGTTGTGTTAAAAATGTATATGTAATGTGTTAAAAATATATACAGTAATGTTGTATTAAAAATGTATGCTAGTAATGTTGTGTTAAAAATGTATATTAGTAATGTTGTGTTAAAAATGTATACTAGTAATGTTGTGTTAAAACTGTATATTAGTAATGTTGTGTTAAAAATGTATATTAGTAATGTTGAGTTAAACATGTATACGTAATGTGTTAAAAATATATACTAGTAATGATGTGTTAAAAATGTATACGTAATGTGTTAAAAATATATAATAGTAATGTTGTGTTAAAAATGTATACTAGTAATGTTGTGTTAAAATATATATTAGTAATGTTGAGTTAAACATGTATACTAGTAATGTTGTGTTAAAAATGTATACTAGTAATGTTGTGTTAAAAATGTATACTAGTACTGTTGTGTTAAAAATGTATACTAGTAATGTTGTGTTAAAAATGTATACTAGTAATGTTGTGTTAAAATATATATTAGTAATGTTGAGTTAAACATGTATACTAGTAATGTTGTGTTAAAAATGTATACGTAATGCGTTAAAAATATATACTAGTAATGTTGTGTTAAAAATGTATACTAGTAATGTTGTGTTAAAATATATATTAGTAATGTTGAGTTAAACATGTATACTAGTAATGTTGTGTTAAAAATGTATACTAGTAATGTTGTGTTAAAAATGTATACTAGTACTGTTGTGTTAAAAATGTATACTAGTAATGTTGTGTTAAAAATGTATACTAGTAATGTTGTGTTAAAATATATATTAGTAATGTTGAGTTAAACATGTATACTAGTAATGTTGTGTTAAAAATGTATACTAGTAATGTTGTGTTAAAATATATATTAGTAATGTTGAGTTAAACATGTATACTAGTAATGTTGTGTTAAAAATGTATACTAGTAATGTTGTGTTAAAATATATATTAGTAATGTTGAGTTAAACATGTATACTAGTAATGTTGTGTTAAAAATGCATACTAGTAATGTTGTGTTAAAATATATATTAGTAATGTTGAGTTAAACATGTATACCAGTAATGTTGTGTTAAAAATGTATACTAGTACTGTTGTGTTAAAAATGTATACTAGTAATGTTGTGTTAAAAATGTATACTAGTAATGTTGTGTTAAAATATATATTAGTAATGTTGAGTTAAACATGTATACTAGTAATGTTGTGTTAAAAATGCATACTAGTAATGTTGTGTTAAAATATATATTAGTAATGTTGAGTTAAACATGTATACTAGTAATGTTGTGTTAAAAATGCATACTAGTACTGTTGTTAAACATTGTATACTAGTAATGTTGTGTTAAAAATATATACTAGTAATGTGTTAAAAATGTATATATTAGTAATGTGTTGAAAATGTATACTAGTAATGTTGTGTTAAAAATATATACTGGTAATGTTGAGTTAAAAAGGTATACTGCCAGTATACCTTTTTAACTCAACATTACCAGTATAATACTGGTAATGTTGGTTAAAAAGGCATGTGCGGGAAATGGTATACCCACAGTAAAGTTGTGTGTAAAATGGGTGTTGTTGTGTTGCAGGCGCAGCCCTTAGTGCTTCACTACACCATCAAGGAGAAGCGCAGCAGATAGAATTGACCTTCACATATTTTCTATTAGACATAATTCTATTTTAATAGTTTTTGTGTACAGCAACTTATTTTGGCTCTTTTGTATTTTTGGACAAATAAAAGAAAAATGTAAGAATGATCAACTTTTGTCCACAATATTTCAAACATCTTCCTTATGAAGGAGAATGCAAATGCACACTTTTAAAACACATCAACAATTAAAGGGCTCACTTCCTGTTTGTTTATTTTTCATAATAAAAGTCACATCAAATATTTATGATCCTTTGACGATAGAAATATTGATCATTTATTTTTATTGTAAGCATCTTCATATTCCACTTTATCAATCATTTCACCTTTTATAATTATTGGCTATTCCACAACATGAACTTTCAAAAATCGATTGAATTCTTTTCGAAACGGTTCTCTACTTTTGACAGGCGGAAATGAAATATTGTGCGCAGTGACTCCATGTGGCCGCTAGGTGGCAGGCGAGTGCTGCAAAAGCTGTGCACGCGTAGAAAAAATGTTAATAATAAACAGATTGCAAAAAAACTATCTTTTTGAAACATTAAAAACAATTTGAAGTTGAGATCACATTGGAATAAAAGTAATAATATTATGACAATTACGGTTTCATCTTAGGGACTAAAAGAAAAGAAGTATTAATAATGTCGCTTGTATATTTGTATTATTCATATAGAATTATACACACTTGTGACGTCACTGCGAACTCAATGCTTACGTCACATGACCTTCATAGCGTTACTTATTGTGTCTTGAAATTCTTATTCAACGTTTTTTTCACTTTAAATCGTATATTTTTCAAGAATCCCTTTTGTTGTTGATTTCGCAACTATTTATTAATGACGTGCAGAAGATGATAATAATAATGGTGACTTAAATATTCTTTTATTTAATAAAGACTGTTTCAAATGATTTCACTGCTGGTTAAAAATAGGAATATTACTAACAAGACAGGAATGTTCATAATAAAGGAGGAGTTCAACTTGTAAATGTTCGACACAATATTAATGCAAACAGGAAGATGAAATATTAAACGCAGTATATTTCAATAATACTGCATATTTTCAAGTAGCCAAACAGTAACAATTAATTTTTACTTTAAGATGATTAATAATTCATCTCCAAAACATTCAATAAAAAAAAAGTTCAAGCTAAATTTGAGTTCAAATGAAAGATTTTAGAATAAAAGCGCATATTTTCACACTTAATGAATTTAAACGTCATAAATGGTTTTATTCACGGCGGCTGAGAGGAGGCCGATAATGCGCTGCGAGGCCGATAATGCGCTGCGAGGCCGATAATGCGTCCCATCAATCAAGTGGTCCGTGCGAGGAGGCAAGGAAGGAGATCGAACAAAGATTGTTTGCAGTCAATGACAAGAAATGAATGACGATGAATTATTATTTCACTTCTTGTTGGTGAAAGTTTCAATTATTTACAGTGAAAGAATCCAAAATAACATCAAACTCTTGTTTATCCTCCTTATGTTGTCAGTATCATTTGTAATATTAATATTATTATTTCAAAAAGGACTTAAATCATTGAAATATTGTAAAGCTTTATTTACATGGATGCTGATTAAATACATTCAAATGATTTATATATATTTATATAAATATACTGTGCGTGTGTGTGTATATATATATATATATATATATACACACATATATATATATATATATATATATACATACATATATATATTGTTAAATACACAGAAAGAAGACGTGTCAAAAGCTGCATTGTTTCATCATTCTAATTATTATAATTATATAATCTGTAATTATATTAAAATTGTAATACTGTAACAATAATAATTATACCTGTAATTATTCATATTATAATACAACCGTTACAATAATAATTATATATGTAATTATTCATGTTGCAATAATACTGTAACAATAATATGTAATTATTCATATAATAAAAATGTTACAATAATACTGTAACGATAATTATTATATATGTAATTATTCATATTATAATACAACTGTTACAATACTACTGTAACAATAATAATTATATATGTAATTATTCATATTATAATACAACTGTAACAATAATACATATGTAATTATTCATATTATAATAAAACTGTCACAATAATAATTCTATATGTAATTATTCATGTAACAATAATATGTAATTATTCATATAATAAACCTGTTACAATAATACTGTAACAATAATTATTATATATGTAATTATTCATATTATAATAAAACTGTTACAACAATAATTATATTAATCTGTAATTATTCATATTACAATTGTAATAATACTGTAACAATAATTAAATCACCTGGCGTGTTTTCCAGCGGAGTACACATATTCATAATAATAATAATAACCATCATCATAATAACACTTTTAGAGATTATATCCACATCAATTTGTGATTGTGAATTTTGGCGCGTGATAAAAACAAGCTTCAGGAATGAAAAAGTCTTTTTTTTGATAAATTAAATGCAAGGTATAAAAAGCCTTCAAACTTGGTTCCTTCTTTGACTCACAAAGTCCGTGCAAAAGTTGTTTAATCATCCACTTCGATCTCCTCCTCGTCCTCCGAGAACTCGTCAGTAGTTCGTCCTCTGGAGGAAGACGGCGACTGCAGGTGAGCCTCCTCCACCAGGTGGTGGTCCTCCACCACCTGGTGGTCGTCCACCACCTGGTCCATGGCCACCAGCTTGTGCAGAGTCTGAGGTGTGATCTTCTTCAGAGACTCCACGTCCGCCTTCATCTCCTCCAAGTCCCGCTTCAGCTTGGCGCGCCGGTTCTGGAACCAGGTGATGACCTGGGCGTTGGAGAGGCCCAGCTGTTGCGCAATGTTGTCCCGGTCCGCGGGGGACAGGTACTTCTGGTACAGGAAGCGCTTCTCCAGCTCGTAGATCTGATGGTTGGTGAAGGCCGTCCGGGACTTTCTCCTCTTTTTGGAGTTCTGTCTTTGGCCCAAGCACGTCAGCTGCTCGCCACCTGGTGACGTCACACCCACTTTCACTTTCACTTTCACATGGACATGCAGGATGTGCGCCAACGTGTCACAGGTGCAAATATTAGGAAAAGAAAAGAAATATTTATATACACTAATGTAGTAAAGAATACAACTATATACATTTACACCACACTTGTAGTAACTCCATATATTCTGTAGTATATTTACACAAACAATACAATAATGTAGTATATACATTACATTTGTAGTAACTCCATATATTCTGTACTATATTTACACAAACAATACAATAATGTAGTATATACATTACATTTGTAGTAACTCCATATATTCTGTAGTATATTTACACAAACAATACAATAATGTAGTATATATTTACACTACACTTGTAGTAACTCCATATATTCTGTAGTATATTAACATGAAGAATACAATAATGTAGTATATATTTACATTACACTTGTAGTATCTCCATATATTCTGTAATATATTTACACAAACAATACAATAATGTAGTATATATTTACATTACACTTGTAGTAACTCCAAATATTCTGTAGTATATTTACATGAAGAATACAATAATGTAGTATATATTTACATTACACTTGTAGTAACTCCAAATATTCTGTAGTATATTAACATGAAGAATACAATAATGTAGTATATATTTACATTACACTTGTAGTATCTCCATATGGTCTGTAGTATATTTACATGAAGAATACAATAATGTAGTATATATTTACATTACACTTGTAGTATCTCCATATATTCTGTAGTATATTTACATGAAGAATACAATAATGTAGTATATATTTACATTACACTTGTAGTATCTCCATATGGTCTGTAGTATATTTACATGAACAATATAATAATGTAGTATATATTTACATTACACTTGCAGTATATCTCCATATATTCTGTAGTATATTTACATGAAGAATACAATAAAGTAGTATATATTTACATTACACTTGTAGTAACTCCATATGTTCTGTAGTATATTTACATGAAGAATACAATAATGGAGTATTTATTTACATAACACTATCCACAATTGTAACTCCATATGTTCTGTAGTATATTTACATGAAGAATACAATAATGTAGTATATATTTACACTACACTTGTAGTAACTCCATATGTTCTGTAGTACGAACAATACAATAATGTAGTATATATTTACACTACACTTGTAGTAACTCCATATATTCTGTAGTATATTCACATGAAGAATACAATAATGTAGTATATATTTACATCACACTTGTAGTATCTCCATATATTCTGTAGTATATTTACATGAAGAATACAATAATGGAGTATTTATTTACATAACACTTGTAGTATCTCTATATATTCTGTAGTATATTTACATGAAGAATACAATAATGTAGTATATATTTACACTACACTTGTAGTAACTCCATATATTCTGTAGTATATTTACATGAAGAATACAATAATTTAGCATGTATTTACATCAATCAAAGAATATTACTATACTGTAGTATAGAATATAATTATATGTTTTAGAACACTACATATAAACAATACTAGTAAATTATATTTTTAGTACAGTATACCTACGATAGAATACTTACATAAACAGTACTAGTTTAAAATATATTTTCATCAAGAGTATTAGTTTATATTTCTACATAAAGAACATTCCTGTATTTGTAGGTATTTTGATCAACAATACTACAGTGGTGTGTATGGATAATACTGATTTATGTAGTTTTATATAGAATGAATATGAATAATAATAGTATGTATAGTTGTATATAGAAAGACTAATGGTGTGTATGAAGAGTATACATTTTGAGATGTATGCTGAATAAGCATATATATATATATATATATATATATATATATATATATATATATATATATGAGAAGAATTGGAGTGTAGATATGTAAACAACAACCTTGAGCGGCTGAAATTACCTTAATTTCAACTCTTTCAAACATTTTACCGCCAATATTCTATCTATCTATCTATATATATATATATATATATATATATATATATATATATATATATATATATATATATATATATATATATATATATATATATATATAGTCGAGGTTTTTGTGTATATATATATATATATATATATATATATAGTCGAGGTTTTTGTGGTTTATCTGTTATATAGTGCTCAACACCGGGGTACAGCGGAATATATGTTAGGTTAGGAAAAAACACTATATCTTCCCTACAAGCCTTTTTCGCAGGTTATATGTCATATATCATTATATATATATATATATATATATATATATATATATATATATATATATATATATATATATATATATATATATATATATATAAATATATATAACAAATGACATATGATATATAATACAAAAACATACATACAAAATATATATATATAAAATGATGTATAATACAAAAAAAAATAAAAATAAATAAATATATATATATATATATATATATATATATATATATATATATATATATATATATATATATATATATATATATATTTATTTTTAATTTTTTTTGTATTATATATCATTTTATATATATATATTTTTGTATGTATGTTTTTGTATTATATATCATATGTCATTTGTTATATATATATATATATATATATATATATATATATTGTGTGTGTGTGTTTGTGTTTATATATGTATATATGAATATGTATGTTTCCGTGGAGAATATAATATAATATAATATAATATATATATTGGTATATAAAAAAGTAATAAATAGTACCTTGAGCGGCTTGAATGACGTTGACTTCGAGTCCTTTGAAAGTTTTACTAGCAAGTTCTTCCAGAGCGCACAGCGGCGATGAGGGCGAGCTGAGGCCGCCGCGGGCCGCATGAGAAGCGGACAACTTTTGCAACAAGGTCGGCGGACCGCCGGAAGAGGAGGAGGAAGAAGACGACGAGGAGGACGAAGAAGAAGAAGAAGAAGAAGAAGAAGATTTCTTCTTGCAGTTGGGTTTGTTAAGAATGTCTTCGATGCTGAAAGGTGTGAGCGGCTTGTTGGAGTTGGCGGGAGGAGGAAGTCTCTCCAGCGGGAGTCTCCTGCGCTCCTCCGGCCCAGAATGAAGTGTCTCCAGCGGGAGTCTCCTGCGCTCCTCTGGCCCAGAATGAAGTGTCTCCAGCGGGAGTCTCCTGCGCTCCTCCGGCCCAGAATGAAGTGTCTCCTGCGGGAGTCTCCTGCGCTCCTCCGGCCCAGAATGAAGTGTCTCCAGCGGGAGTCTCCTGCGCTCCTCCGGCCCAGAATGAAGTGTCTCCAGCGGGAGTCTCCTGCGCTCCTCCGGCCCAGAATGAAGTGTCTCCTGCGGGAGTCTCCTGCGCTCCTCCGGCCCAGAATGAAGTGTCTCCTGCGGGAGTCTCCTGCGCTCCTCCGGCCCAGAATGAAGTGTCTCTAGCGGGAGTCTCCTGCGCTCCTCCGGCCCAGAATGAAGTGTCTCCTGCGGGAGTCTCCTGCGCTCCTCCGGCCCAGAATGAAGTGTCTCCTGCGGGAGTCTCCTGCGCTCCTCCGGCCCAGAATGAAGTGTCTCCTGCGGGAGTCTCCTGCGCTCCTCCGGCCCAGAAGGACAGACTTTCATCTTCTTCTTGCTGCAGGACGTCATGGAGTTGGACTAAAGTTGGATGTTCAGGACATCTTCTCTCGACATCTTCCCCGCCAAAGTCCCCGCCAAAGTCCGCGGCCAAAGTCCGCGGCAGGACACGCGCGGCGCGGAGACTCAGCGGGAAGAAGGCGCCAAAAGGAGGCTGGACGCTAAATACTTGATGCTGATTGGCTGAGGAGCAATTAGAGCCATCTTCACCTCCTCTTCCTCACAGCTGGCACGTGACGCACACACCATGATGAATATGATACCTTATTATTATTATTATATCAGATATGATACATTATTATTATTATTAATATATCAAATGAGACATTATTATCATATCAAATATGACACATTAATATTATTATATCAAATATGACACATTATTAATATTATTATATCAAATATGATACATTATTATATCAAATATGACACATTATTAATATTATTATATCAAATATGATACATTATTATATCAAATATGATACATTATTATATAAAAAATGACACATTATTGTTATTATATCAAATATGACAGATTATTAATATTATTATATCAAATATGACACATTATTATGTCAAATATGATACATTATTACATCAAATATGATACATTATTATTATTGTATCAAAATTATACATTATTATTATTATATTAATATGACACATTATTATTGTTATATAAAATATGATACATTATTCATAATATTATTATAATATCATATATGATACATTATTGTTATATCAAATATGGCACATTATTATTATTGTATCAACATTATACATTATTATTATTATATAAAATATGACACATTATTATTATTATATCAAATATGATACATTATTAATGTTATTATTATAATATCATACATGATACATTATTATATCAAATATGACACATTATTATTACATCAAAGATGATACTCT